>NW_015159745.1:134596-144146 GCF_001447785.1 Gekko japonicus
ATTTCTTATTGGTTAACTCATTAACATAACCATTGGCAGCTGGAGAAATCTATATAATGATTGTTATTTTGGGCAGCTTTTAAAGGTACAATTCAAAAAATACCTAGTACCTCCAGTGTTCCCTCTCAGCTGAGTTACTGTGAGATAGCTCACAGTTTTTAAACCTCCAGCTCGCAGATTTTTATCTTAGCTCAGGAAGGATGGCTCCAGAGCAAACTAATTATGCAGCAGCCAAATTGCTCTCTCACAACTTTAATGGCAGTAGCTCACAAAGTAGTTTTGCTCAGAAAACTCCACAGCTTAGAGGGAACATTGGTGGTGGCCCCCCTGAGAAAAACATGCCCCCCCGAGCAAAAAGTTGTTAGCTACGGGCCTGGGGGACAAGAGTGGGAGGGCTCCTGGAGTTCTGGCCCTGCAGATGGACCTTCTGATGCCCCCTGAGCAGGTGGTACTGGGCAGATGAATAGGGCTGGATCCTTTCATGGTATCACCCTCCTCCAGCACAGTAGGCCTTTCCTTGATGCAAGGGGTGTTAACTATCATGCTTGTACCAAGCTCACAGAGTGAGTGGTGGGTTTAGATTCAGAGGAATTAGCTGTGTTAGTCTGTTGCTGCAAAATAGTCCAAGAGTTCAAATAGCACCTTTAAGACTAAGACTGAGTGGTGGGTGTGGCCTCATGACACACTTCCGGTGATGTCAGGGGTGTGGCCTTATGACACACTTCCGGTGATGTCAGGGGGTGTGGCCTAATGACACACTTCCGGTGATGTTAGGGGGTGTGGCATATGCTAATGAGTTATGCTAATGAGTTCCCCTAGCTCTTTTTCTAGGAAATGACCCCTGGGAAGGACCGTTAATAATTTGAATGCTTGATTGGTTTATCCCGGTATCTTGAGGGACAGAGTAGAAAAGACACGTATTCAGACAAAGAATTAAATAGACTTTAGAAATGTAGATACTTTACCTGCTAGAACTCATTGTTATTCCATAAGCATCATGTCTGCTGGGTGAAGGGTGAAGACTGGAGGCTTGCTCTGAGGTTGCCTGTCACCTGAAAATGGAGACCCCTTTTTCAGAGCTGTGGCTAGCTCTGTGTTTCAGAACCAAGAGTGCCTTCCTTAGCCTGAGTTTTGTGGGTCTCTGGGTCAGGTTAGAAGTGGGGTGCCCTTGCTATTGGGGCTACCCAAGAGTAAAAGGCAGCGCCTCCGGCAACAATTCCTATCATGTTTAAGATCTCCAGGTCTCCAGAGTAGAGGCTGGAGACTGGAAATTAATAGGTGGTAATAAAATTAGAGCGGTCCCCTGTTCATTATTTGCTGTTAGGACTTGCAGGAAGAACTGGCCATTGGCTGATTCTGTCCAGAGAGAGAAATGCTCATTGATATGAGAGGACCATTTAAGTCTAATCCTCCCTGTCTGTTCTGAAAGCTTAGGCTCCATCACTTCAGGACACTGTCGACCCATTAGAAGTCCTAGTGGACCAAAACTTTTGAGGGCTAAGGGTAAATGGTCACTTTCTGTTCTTATGTCAATCAGAAAATCAATATAATCATTATAGAGATCTTGTGAGATAAGAATGTAATCAATGGTCAAGTGCTTTAAGCCTGATCAATAGGTAAATTGGCCGGGGTAGTCACCCAATAATAAACCATTCAGAATGACAAAATTTAGCCTAAAAGCCAATTGAAAAAGGCATGTGCCCGCAAAATTGACAACCAGGTCTAAAGAGAGGCGCCTGAAGAGTGGCCAGAGTTCACCTTTAGAAATGGGGCCATCTGTACCGCTCTCATCAATCAGCTGTTCATCAGTATGACCTAACCTTGCGTTAAAATCACCGGCAATAATTATGGCGGACAAAGGATATGTGACAAAGCATTTTTTAATATCAGACTGTTTCATAAAAGGCTGGATGTACACATTAATGCAAATTATCTTAAAATTAGAAAATGATAAACTAACAGCCAGTATCCAATTCTTGTTACTTTCCATTTTCTTTGGGGAGCTATTTAATGATGAAGACTCTAGAATACTCAGTCCTCCTGAGGGTCTTCCCCCTTTAGGACCGATTAAGCCACATGAATGAAAAGCCAGGTAGTTATGAAGCTCAAATGGGTCTTGGGTCCACGTTTCTTGTAGAAAGATGATCTTAAACTGTGAGATATAAGAAATAAAATCTTGGTCCAATGATTTAGATCGCCATCTGTCAATATTCCAGGAGAGGAGGAGGAGCGATAGTCAGTCTGTCTCCTCAATAATATCCAAGGACCTTCCAGTGTCAGTAAAAACACAACCATTGAATGGTGGGTTCTGTGATATCGAGGGGGGAGGACCAGCATTGTTTTCAGAGAGTGCTTCTTTCTGGTCAGGCAGGGGGTTAGATTCAGTGCCCATCAAAGGAGTATCATGCTCCATATCCATATCCAGTAGTGGGTCAGAGTTCACCTTGTCTGTTTCCACATGTTCATCTGAATTACGAAGACAGAGTACTAATTCGTCCAGTCTGGCCATAATTTCCGTACGCTCAGATTTTGGCAAATAAGTAAAGGATGAGTAGATCCTCCAGATAAGAGGCCTTCGACAAAGAAAGGGGAGGAACATCAGTCCAACTAATTTATTTATTTATTTATTTATTTAGGTATTTTTACCCCGCCCTCCCCGCACGCGGGCTCTGGATCCGAGGGAGCTGAAGTTTTGGAAACTGAGGTAGTTGGAATTCCAGCCTCACATTTAATTGCCTTGGATTTTTATATATAATTAGGGAGAAGGGGGCAGATCTTGGAATTATTGAAAATTCTAGTAGGGAAAATGCCATATGATCTTAAAATATGTCTTTGCAGCATTAGTAATGTAGGAATCTTCTTGGACTTGAAGGAAAGGAAAACCCTCTGAGTTTGTGGCATATTATTAAGGTGTTCAATCCTCTTTAAATCAATAAAGAGAGGGGTTTTCCCTAAGAGAGCAGATAGATGTCTCCTTACACAGTTCTTAGTAGACCAATTGATTACCTGGCCTCTGAAAGGACAGATAGTATTTTGGAATCTTGCAAAGAGAGGTTATAAGGGACTATGGAGTGCAAAGCTCCTTTTTCAAATTCATTTCCAGCTTTACAGACAGTTGTCAGAATCAGACCTATGGTTGTCTGTTGTGGGGAGGGGAAGGGAAAGGAGTTTGTAAGGTGCTCTGAGACTCCAAGTGAGGGCAGGGTATAAATCCAATCTCTTCTTCTTCTTCTTGTTTGGGGTCAGTTTGGATACTCACTGGTGTTCTGATGTACATGCCCTGCTTGCTTGCATATTATCCCAAATTCTTTATCTGTATATTCTCACACTGGCTTCTGGTTCTCAGGCTGATTATACCACCAGCTAGCTATGAATCAACTATTCTATAAAGCCCTCCTCTGACATTCCTAGGATGAGGGCTAGTTGAAACAGGCTTGGTTGTCTACTGTAGATAGTGCGCTTGGTACACTTTTATGAGAAACCTCCTCCACAATGGCCAGGAGATTGTTCGCTTCTCATGATGTCTTTTGACCTTGCAGGAAGCCTGTTAGATAAACATTCTCATAGTATTAATTGTACTTTACTAACCTGTCTCTGTCACATGTAAACCTGACGTATGAATGTGGGCTGCACCAAAGTTCTCGTAAGAACTAAACTTGTATTATCTGCCATTACTGTCAAAGCCTTTGATTCACCTGCAACTTTCCTGATTGCTAATAAGATCCATAAACGGACTTATCGCGTCTGAGAGTTATTGCAGAGTCTTACAGTTAGATGCAGAGACGCTGGGACTTTAAAATCTTGGAGGTTTCATTCATCATTTGATGCCTTATCTTTGTATTTTGAGGGTGCAGGAAGAATAATTTTCTCCAGGAGGTCATGTATGGTATCTAGAGATTTAAAAACACAAGACAAAGTTCTGGCAATTAAATCCAGAAACACGGTTTGTTCAGATAGTATGTCAGAGGAGGCACCTTCAACTGGGCGTTAGGAGTTGAGTCCTTGGCAAACCCTTCTGAGTGATAAGTATTCTTATTTAAAAGTTTAGGCAGCTATTTATTACAGACTTCCTTCATCATAAAGTCATCATTGTCCCTCTCTGCCAGCAGGGAGAAGGAGTTTGAAACTGGGATATTAAAAACATCCTTTCTTTTCTCAGGGAAGAATTCCATACTTTTTGTTTGCTGGGTCAGAGTCAAACAGACCAATTCCTCCCTGTCTTCAAGCTCTCTAAGACGTTTCCCTGCCCCTTTCTCTCTCTCTGCTGCTGAGTCATAAGAACATAAGAGACGCCAATGTTGGATCAGGCCAAAGGCCCATCCCGTCCAACACTCTGTGTCACACAGTGGCCAGAAATACCAGTGCCATCAGGAGGTCCAGCAGTGGGGCCAGGACATTAGAAGCCCTCCCACTCTTGACCCCCTGCTCCATATGCTTATCTAATTCCCTTTTGAAGCCGTCCATGCTTGTAGCACCCACCACTTCCTGTGGCAGTGAATTCCATGTGTTAATCACTCTTTGGGTGAAGAAGTACTTCCTTTTATCCGTTCTAACCCGACCGCTCTGCAGTTTCATGGAGTGCCCACGAGTTCTTGTATTGTGAGAAAGGGAGAAAAGTACCTCTTTCTTTACCTGCTCTTTCCCATGCATAATCTTATAAACCTCGATCATGTCACCCCTCAGTCGTCTTTTCTCCAAGCTAAAGAGCCCTAAGCGCTTTAACCTTTCCTCATAGGGAAAGTGTTCCAACCCTTTTATCATTCGAGTTGCCCTTTTCTGCACTTTTTCCAAAGCTATAATATCCTTTTTAAGGTGTGGTGCCCAGAACTGCACACAGTATTCCAAATGAGGTCTCACCATTGATTTATATAGGGGCATTATTATATTGGCTGATCTGTTTTCAATACCCTTCCTAATAATCCCCAGCATAGCATTGGCCTTCTTTATTGCAGTCACACACTGTCTCGACATTTTCAGTGAGTTATCCACTACAACTCCAAGATCTCTCTCTTGCTCAGTCTCTGCCAGTTCAGACCCCATCAATGTGTATTTATATTTAGGATTTTTGGCTCCAATGTGCATCACCTTGCACTTGGCCACATTGAACCCCATTTGCCATGTTGACGCCCACTCGCCCATCCTTGACAGATCCCCTTGGAGTGCCTCACAATCCTCACTGGTTTTCACCACCTTGAACAACTTTGTATCATCCGCAAATTTAGCCACTTCACTGCTTACTCCCATCTCCAAATCATTAATGAACAAGTTAAAAGGCAGTGGACCAAGTACTGATCCCTGCGGTACCCCACTGCTTACCACCCTCCACTGAGAAAATTGTCCATTTATACTCACTCTCTGTTTTCTATTAATTAGCCAGTTTTTGATCCATAAAAGGACTTGTCCTTCTATCCCATGATTTTTGAGCTTACTTAGGAGCCTTTGATGAGGAACTTTATCAAAAGCTTTCTGGAAGTCAAGGTAAACAATATCTATTGGATCCCCCTTGTCCACATGTTTGTTCAGCCCCTCAAAGAACACTAACAGGTTAGTGAGACAAGATCTTCCCTTACAGAAACCGTGCTGAGTCTGCCTCAATAGATTTTGTTCATCTATGTGCCTACTAATTCTTTCCTTAATAATGGTTTCCACCAATTTACCCGATATCGACGTCAGACTGACTGGCCTGTAATTTCCCGGATCTCCTCTGGAACCCTTTTTAAAGATGGGAGTGACATTAGCTACCTTCCAATCCTCAGGAATGGAGGCAGATTTTAAGGAAAGATTACATATTTTTGTCAGGAGATCCACAAGTTCACATTTGAGTTCTTTCAGAACTCTTGGATGTATGCCATCTGGGCGTGGAGATTTATCAGTTTTTAAGTTGTCTATCAGTCGTAGGACCTCCTCTCTTGTCACCTCAATCTGACTCAGGTCTTTCGCACTCTACAGATAAGCTATTACAGCTTAAGATCAGAAAACAGCAGCAAGCATAAAGTTTACTTAGCTAATAGAGCCCTTGCTTCAAATAGAAAAACATTTAGAAAGTTCATTTCAGGAGACTTTGAGAGTTCAGGAGGGAAGGAGCAAAGCGCAGTTTCCACAGACTAATCAGTCCTCTCGCTTCTCACATAAGAGTTAAACAATTCACCAGCCAGCTCCAGACAAGGCAAAATAAACTAAAATAACTGATTAAGTTATAAATAGAAAAAAAATAATTAGATAATACTGTCCTGGTCAGACGGAGAAACAGCTTGAGCGTCTTTTCATGCCAACCCATCTCACGATACGGAGTTGCATTGATTTCCCCGCATAAGAACCACCTTTTGGATACTGAGCACTAGCAGCCTGATTCCCTTTTAGTTTAAATGAAGCCCATCTCTTTTTGTAGAAATTTGGCTTTTCCCAGAGAGTTCTCCAGTGCCTAACAAATATTAACCCTTCATCCCAGCACCCTTTTCTCATCCACACATTGAGACCCATCACCTGTAGCTGGCCCTGTATGAAATATGTAGCTGTACTGAGACTGCAGCCTTTGAGGTCATCTTCTACCTAGTAACATAAGTGACACCTAAGTGTTAAGATGAATGCACTCAAGGGTAGGCTCACGGCTTACCTGTTCCTCCAGTGAGGGTGTTTCAGGATGGGAGCCACCTGCCATTCACACGCGTAACCCGGCAAAGGCTGTGCCCACTTTCCTGAAGCATGGGGTAAGTGACAAATTGGGGAATGGTGCACAGAACACCCAAAGGTGGCTTGCAAGCCACGAGTGAATATCACTGTGCTAGCCCAAAGAAGCAAGCAGTCCATTGAAATCATGTGACCACCCTCTCAGTGCTCTTACATCCTTCCACAATAGACATTGGCAAGTTGTCTGGAGACCAGACAGGCATCAGCAGAAGATGAGGCGGTTCTTGAGCTTATTTGGCAACAGAGGCATTTGGACTGTGGCCTCCAGTGCCTGGCTGAAGACTCTTTCCCAGCCTGTGGGCCTCAACCCAAAATGGGCCACAAAGCCGGCCAAAGTGGGCCCCAGGGCCTTCTGCAGTTCTACTGCGGTGTGGGTTTTTTTTTTAAGCAAGTCACTGTATTGAGTACATTTGCACTTACGGGTCACCCGCTGGCTTCAGACACCAAAGAAGGGATTCTTCAGATACCCTGGAACTTCCTTAAAAAACTACTTCTAAAAGACGTGACGGGGGATCTAGTCAATGGAGGCCCAGATCACAAACGTTGCCAAACTGATACTCCTCCAGCTATGAAGCAGGGCACAATAGAACTAGTAACAATGTTAATATATTGGACAGATACAATGTGTACAATACATTAATATAGTCATCCCACTTTAAAGCACAATTCTAAATATGAATCTTCTCTTTTCAAAATAATTCTTTCCAATAAAGAATCTGGATATTGAAGACTTTGTTTTATCTTCCTCAAGAAAATTACTATAAGTATTTCAAAGGTATAAGTTTCCAGAAAACTGTGTAACTTCAGACTACTAATGTAGAAGGAACTGCCTTTCCAGGGTATTCAATGAGGTTTGCAGTAATAATTATATTTCTATTGAGGCTAGACCAGCTCAGCATTAATACAGAGCTGCTTCTAAAAAGTGTTACTGTTGGCCCATCAATAGAAATATAATTGTTACTGCAAACCTCTTTGAATACCCTGGAAGGGCATTTCCTTCTACATTACTAGTCTGAAGTTACACAGTTTTCTGGAAACTTATGCCTTTGAAAAAGGATCTGGAAAGCGGATCTGTAGCCAGTTACAGGGTTGCCAATTCTGGGTTGGGATTTGAGGGGGTAGAGCCTGGGGAGGGGAGGGTTTGGGGTGCGGAGGGACCTCAGCAGGGTATAATGCCATAGAGTCCACTGCCCAAAGCAGCCATTGCCTCCAGGAGAACTGATCTGGGTCATCTGGAGATCAGTTGTAATAGCTGGAGATCTACAGGTCCCACCTGGAGGTTGGCTTATGTTGACTTGGGGTTATGCAGTGGCAGCTAAGGTAGAAAACCACCTCCTCCTATGCCATGTCTTCTGGGTTCCAAGGGTCTGGAAAGTGGTTCCATAGCCAGTTACAGGGCTGCCAACTCTGGGTTGGGAAAGACCTGTAGATTTGAGGGGGTAGAGCCTGGGGAGGGCAGGGTTTGGGGTGGGGAGGGACCTCAGTGCAGGGTGTAATGCCATAGAGTCCACTGCCCAAAGCAGCTATTCTCTCCAGAACTGATCTTGGAGATCTCCAGGTGCTGCCTGGAGATTGCCAATACTAAGGGGAGGGCGAGACCTGTAGACCTGAGGGGTAGCGCCTGGGGAGGGCAGGGTTTGGGGTGGGGAGGGATCTCAGCAGGGTATAATGCCAGCAGGTGTAGGGCGGTCTATACATTTGAATTATAAATAAAATAAAGTGCAGCACATTAGAGGCACCTCAGTGGCCCAGAGGAAGGGCCCCCGTGAGCAGAAGCAGAGGACGCTCCTCCTGTGGCACCGTTGCCCTCCAGCCGACCCTTCCCACCCAGCCTCACCACCCAGCCAGACCCTTAGAGGCACACCCTCGCTCTGCTCCAGAAAAGGGCCGTATGGGAAAGAATAGGCAGAGGGTTTTTTTTTCCTTTTGTAATTGGCTTTATTATTTTGTAAATGTGAATTTTACAAAGCATATGCCATTAATTATCACATTTTTAAGTGGATTTTTTCATTCTGTGAAACAACTATGAGCACACTTTGGAGTCTTGGGAGTGGGGCAGGAAGGGGGGCCTTGCAGCCTGACCCCCCATTCCTGTGTTTCAGTTAAAGACAGACCTATTATGTCAGCCGTGGCTGCAAAGTAACAGTCTTAAGCAGAGACAAGAAATGGCACATAACAACAAATGCATAAGCAGTTAACATTGTGTCGCTAAAGCAGAACTCCTCAGCACTGCAAAGGCTTCCCGGCAGCACCGGAGTCTTGTCTTAACAGTCATAAGTTACAGTACTACAGAGTAGTTCAACACAGTCTCTAAGAACAGCCTTCTTCTTTTAAGACTTTTCTCAGACAAGCCAAAGAATTAATGCTTTATTTGAATCAAGTGCCATCCGAACATTCAAGTCAAAAATATAACCTTTATGCTTAGGCTTTATTTGTCTGTATAATATGTATCACTTAAAACAGTATTGCAAGTTTTGGCTCCCCCCCCCTTGTCTCGTACACAAAAGCCACCAAAGTGCAAAAAGATACAGTGGAAGAAACTGACTGAATTGTCTGAAAAATCTCCGCTTGCGTGCTTTAGGCATGCCGGCGCATTTGCCTCCCAAACCCTGTGCATCTTTGGGGATGAGAGGAGGGAGCCTCTGGCAGTCAAGAAGGCAGCTCTGCTCCGGGGACAGGAGGACACGTGTCAAGTCCTTCGTACAACACTGGCGCAGAAGCCAGGATCTCCCTGCCCAAAGGCAGCACCCCCCACCTGTCTCAGCTGACACTGTGGCATGAGCCTGCCTCTGCGGGAGTTCCCACAGCTCCAGTACTATGGGGCCCTGGGAATCATGGTGCAGAGCACACATCTGTATGTTGG
>NW_015159745.1:144166-171337 GCF_001447785.1 Gekko japonicus
TATAATTGGCAAGCAAGCTGGAAATGGCACCATATAAGGCTGCAACAAAATGCACCTGTAGCCCAAGGCAGCTCTGGAACGCCCGTCTGCCATTTAAACTGGGTACTTCAGACAAGCAGAACTCGAACAGCCATTTGCAGACAAAGAGATTTTCAAATGAGGCAGCCTCTAGTAAACTGTGTGGGAAAGCACCTGTCTTTTGCAGAGGGTCCATAGGCTCAGATGGCTGTGGCCCTTTCAAGGAGTACTAAGTAGGGATTAATTCCCAGTTTTGCATTGCTGAGTGTTATTTTTTTTAATGTTGCATCAAAAAGGCGTTCATGCCTCTGCTTCCCAAGTTAAAAGTACAGCTCCACAGCAGGGAAGAAGTGCAAGAAAGAGCTGTGAACCCACATTCCCTTGCGGGGCTGCCAGGGAAGCTTCAGGAAAGGACACGATGAACAAGAATGACAACTTGAGGCAGGTAAGAGTAACACCCCTATCAATATCTGACTATAAAATCAATTTCTAGGCAGGATGTTTTATAACATACAATTAAAATAAGAGGGAGAGAAATCAAAATGCTGCGTTTGTGCAAAGGACATTTCTGGGAAGTCAAAGGCATGACAGGTGCACCACAGTTTTCTGGTGGACAAAACCACAGTCTCAACTGGACTTCCAGTCAGAGCCTGGCACAGCAGCAGGAGGGACCTCCAGAGACATTGCAGAGGGAGCTGCAGTTTTCTTCACTCAGATCCCCTCAATAATTATGAGTAACTTCAGTCCAGGCAAGAAGAAACAAGCTGGCAAAGGAACTGCCAAAGGATCTCCAGCAGAAAAAGATGACAAGAGTATGGCTTACATTATTGAATCGTTGCAGTGAGATTACATTTCTGGAATTGTTTTGTGCTCCATATTTTGGTTTGGAGGGAATAACCCTGGAATTGCACAGTACTGACCATGGAATAGATACAGCGGCCTTCAAAAGCCATGCTACCCTACAAAGCAATGGCCACAACAAGTGGGGGCGCTTCCATTCCGAAAAGGGAGGGGTGTGTGTCAATTCTATACTATGGTGTAGCAACTCCTAAGCCCATTCAAGATTTGTCTTATAATATTATCTCTTTTAGAAGGTGCTTGATATTACTATAAGATATATATAATATACACATGTAATATTGCTAATAGTCAAGCATTAAGAATAAAGGTGCAGACATACCATACATACGTTATGCTTCTGGTTACATCTATGTTAGGTCTAGAGGAATGCCATTTCACATTATGTATTATTACTCAGAAAGCAGCTCCCAAACTCTAGTGATATTTCTCACAGTATTGTAAACAAAGGAGGGGAAGCAGGAGGGGGCAAAAGGGGGAGAGGAGTTCCTTCTGATCATTGGATATTCTTTAATCAGTCCCCCCCCCCAAGGAAAACCAGCACTCTCAAAAGGCTAAGGCACTCAGGAAAGCCTGACCATTATGGGCTTCATGTTAACATTACATTCTTTATTTCCAAGGGTTTATTTTAACAACCTTCCCTCCCATTTGGAAGGATACAATCATGTTCCACAGCTATCTCTGAAATCGGTCATTAATCCTCCACACACAGAACAGTTTTAGTGCAAACGCTAGTCCTCACCCCCCCTCCTCCAAACAAGCCATTCACATTTTCAAGTTTACCTACAGCTCTTGATTTTCTAATCAGAAAGTAGAACAAAATGAACAACAACTAAAGACCCACCCCAAAACAAAAAGGTACGTGATACTGCGCTCTGTATAAAAATATATTTTAACTGTGCAACATGACACTGTCATTCAGGTGTTCATTCCTAAGCCATTCAAGTATTCCTTTTCTTCCTGCTAATTATTTTCCCTCCAGGGCCTCCTGTTCAGCAAGTGCACTTAGAACTACAATTGCTTTGGGTGTAGTTCAAGAAAATAATCCCATCACCAATTTCAGAAAAGGCCAAGCTCCAAGAGGAAACAACAGCAAGGCAAGCCATGCTCCATTTTGCTGTTCTCTCAGACAAAGAGCTGACCCATCCAGTTGAGCATAATCATAAGAATGTGAGGAAAATACAAAGCCACAAAAGGGCTTCCTTAGCTGCCAAGAGTGGTCGTGATTTCCACAACCTCTGGCTGCAGGTGGGCATACCTGAAATTTAACACTTCAGTCGAAGTGTTGGCACAGAACAGGGCACCGTGGACTTGAGGACTATCATTTGTATGTGGCCTTGATTATCTGGGTGTGTACATTAAAAAAAGCCAGTCTTCAGAGGAGGAGACAATCAAATGACAAGCATGGAGAGGCTAACAGAATCAGAGCTGAAGTGGAAAGTGGAGAGCTACTTCAAATGTGGGGAAGAAGTCTAACTTCAGAGGCCGTTAGCAGAAACTCCACTCTGTGCCATGAAGACTATCCCAGTCTGGAGGCCACCTCATGGGGAGCTGCGTGTGGTCCTTCGTGCTTCTCCGAGCAGAGTCCCACCCCTTGCCCCTTCCCCTACGGAAGGCTTCAAGGGCCCATCTGTCTTCATTAGAAGATGCCTAAAGTTGTCCTTCTGAGGATGGAACAGGTGCCAGTCTGACTGTTTCACTCGCGGTGCAGGGAATGAGTGAGAAGGAAGTTCCAAGTATTGCTTTTTAAAAAATGGTGAAGGCCCGGATTGCCTCTGACACCTCAGCATTTTTATGCCAAGGAACCCTAGGGAGCTAGCTGCCTACGAAGACAGATGCTAAAAGCAAAATCCCACATATTTTCTCTCTGGTGTATTTCTTGCTCCTATTCAGAGATTTATATTAAACATGGCATCATTGGACCTCAAGCAGGAATCACCAAACCTTCCAAAAGCCTTCCAAAAGCCCTACATTTGAAAAGCACTCCAAACAAAGCACAACTCCTGCACCCATCAGTTCAGTTCCCTTCTTTGCCTGTCCCCACAATCGCTGAACAAGTGAACAGCACATGCATGACCTCCTTAATTCTGACTACGGAAATCTTTTCCGGAGGAGCAGGCAGAAGCCCTTCCTTCTCCACGAAATCTTTCTTTAGTGCTGCCTTTGCCTGCTGGTTCCCTGGCCAAGCTCTAGATAGGGAATAGGGGAAACCCTCCGCATCTCACACACATGGCAGGTGCCTGGATTAGACCTGTTGCCCTGTGAAGCCAGTGTTCTGATGCTCAGGCAGCAGAGCTCTGGGCAGATCTGGGAATGGAGCCAGATGTCTGGGGGGGAAGCCCAGAGCAAAGCTGTCTGTTCATCTAAGGCATAAAGCTAAAAAAAACTGGCAAAGAGAGAAATACCCTCCTTGCCCCTTGGTAGCAACTACCAAGAAAACTATGTTGGGTTGTTCTGGTTGGTTGCTGGTTGGCAGCAACCCTAGTTTAAATACCTCTGTAAATAACCTGGGAATTATAGCCTTAGAAACAGAAATCCAGAGTCTGTAAGGCAGCCACAATGCACATGCTAGACCAATAACACACTTATATACCTGTGCATTGGAAGGTCTGGAAAAAGCTCCCAAAGAAGTTTTACTGCATAGCAGAGTTCCTCTGATCTGATTAGGAATTAGGCTGCTAACTACAGGCATCTCCAAAAACAGCAAAGAAAAGAAGACCGTCCTGATTCCGGAGGCTCACAACCAGTGTTCCCTCTAAGCTGAGTTAGTGTGAGCTAGCTCACAGTTTTTCAGCCTCCAGCTCATGCATTTTTGTCTTAGGAAGGATGGCTCCAGAGCAAGCTAATTTATGCAGTAGCCAAATGGCTCCCTCACAGCTTAAATGCCAGGAGCTCACAAAGTAGACTTTTTGCTCACAAGACTTGCTCACAACAACCCCTTGCATGCCCACCAGCGGCACTTCAGCCCAAACACGGAGTTCCAACACCTGCTTTACACGTGGCTTTTCCAGAAACAGGCTTTGTGGTGTGTGAGAGCGAAGCCTGGGGTCCACCATCATTGCCCCCAAGGCCACGAGAGTATGGAAGACACGGAGGCACTGAGGGTAGAAGGTCAACAGAAAGGCCTTTGCTCCATCCGCTCTCAGCCAACTGCCTCCTCTTGGTGGGTTTTCAAAATCTCAGTGATTCCTCAGATCAGCTATTCTGTAAACCAGAATGACAAATGAGATTTCCCCTGACAATGTGTTTCCCTGTGTCAATCCGGCTGGACACTCCCGCCTCCATGCTTTGTTAAGAGCTGGAGCTTCTCCCTCCCAGCTCCAAAACGGTCAAACCGTGCCTGCTCTAGTGCATCTCCCACACACGCCTTCTTCGGCCAGGCAAGTTTTCTAACAACCTGTTCCTAGGACTGATATCAGAAGGTTTTCTTCACCCAAATAATCTCAGTCACCAGCCATGGGGGACGTCTTCTGCTTCAACCAAAGGAAAAGCAAACTGACTTCTCATGTATTCAGCTTTACTTTAAATCTGCTTTAAAACATTCAGAGATAAACAGGCATACTGCCCCAGTATCTAAAGGCTGGGCCTAATGTAACATTTTTTTCTCCTAGGAGAAAATAAACATAATTCTTGTTAGTTCCTCAGGAGAAAATGGCAGTTTTGATGGGTCCTGAACAACCTCTGCCTGAGAGGGCTGCCTTAAGATGAGTAATTCCACAAGCAATTCTATGCAAGAAGACTTCATATGCACAGAAGTCATCCTGAATTCTTCTTTCAAAAACTTTGGATGCATTTCACTGACGAGAGCCCAGGGAGACAGGCAACGCCGTGCTGAGCAAGCCGGGCTCCTGGCTAAGGGGGAAGCAAGGAAACGAAGAAAGGGAGCAGGAGGAGGTGATGCATCTGGGAACGGCACAGCCGGGTTCAAACACTCTGCCAGCGGAAGAGGGCCAGAGCATCCAGGGGGAAAGCCACTTGCCAAAATGAGGGGAATAAAAGGAGACATGCCTCCCCCCCCAGACATCACAAACACCTGGGCGTTCAGGTCAATGGTCCTCGCACAGGTTATATTTCTAAAAAAGTGTGCCTGATAAATTATTCCCTGGCCACAAGTAAAACAAAAGGCAATGAAATCATATAACACCCCCCTTCAACATCTGACACTAGAAGAACCCCTGACCTTGGTTCCTAGCCGCACGGAGGGGTGTCCAGGGTCTGCCCTCTCACCTGCGTGTGCCTTTTCTCCCTCAAGTCCCCCTTCGCACAGCGGATGAGGCCGGCCGGCTGTGCCCGTGTCCCCCGGTGGAAATGCAGCATCGGCAGGGAGTGGGGGCGATGAGTCGCTAAGGGTGGGGATGGTTGTGGAGGCGGGATATCCCCTGCCTTGGTGGAAATTAAATGCTACAATCTCTAGACGAACGTCAAGAAAACAAAGGAGCTGAGGGTTATTTGCTTTGTTCACCATACGCAGGTTGCCTTAGACCTAGAGTTGCTTACAGTGTAACAAATGTGATACTTCCTTCATAAATCTTAAACATGAGCAGAATTTTTAAAAATCACATTTTTTTCAGGCAACAGTAGCGGTTCAGTAGGTAAAAGGTTGGATCACATTTTTGTATTAATAATGCATGCAAGCAGCTTTATTATTATAGATCTCTCAAGGTCTCATTCATAAAGTCCCTCCATATGTACCTTCCTGCCGTCTCACAGGAGTTTCTGGCCGGCTGGTGGAACCAGAACCTTGATCAAAAGGCTGTGCGGTGCTTTGGCTATCTGAAGCCATTGACTCTGGGACAGCTGACTCCTGTATGACAGAGCTGGCCCCTTCAGCATCATCACTTGGCTCAAACAATTGGCCAGATCCGTTGCTTTGATCTACAGTTGCAGTGCTAGTTCTCAGTGCCATGATTGTTCCAGAATCACTCCTCCTCTCTGCAAAGATACGTTGTTCAAACGTTTGAGTGGCAGAGGGCTGGAATTCAGGGTCTAAAGGGACACTGTTGGTGGTGGAACCCATGACGGAGCGATACATCTCCATTCCCTCTGGCAACATGGACTTTATCTTTGGAAGCCAACGCTTGCGTACTCGCCGGGCATTTGTGCACATGTCAGCTGCAATGACGTTCATTTCACTTTCCTTGAAGCTTGGAGCAAAATTCTGACAATACACTGCAAAGAGAGGGATGTGTTTTTAGCCAAGACCAATGAAGGTATCAATGAGTGTGGTCATCCATGCAACCAAATAATGTTTTCTTATACCATTTCTCAGCTATACCCGAAGAAGTTGACTGCATAAAGGCCTTGTTGTAACATCCAAAATGGACCACTGCCCTGAGTACTGTCAGCCAACTGAAGGCCTCCCGGGAGCACGATGTGGCTACTGGATTCATTACAAGTTATTTAAAAAGGTGGAATGCTTTCTGTATTGAACCCAACAGCTTGAATTGCACCCATCCTCACAGCAGACATATAGAATAGAAGGATCCAGTACAGGTCAGATGTCCCACCCAACATATTTAGAAGCCAAACACCATTTCAACACATCAGGAGTCTGCCTGGAGCAATTCAGCTCAGCACTCAGCTCCTATGGCCAATTTGACTGATTCTTCGTTTATGCCATTTCAGCCTCAGCTGCAAGCCCGCATTCTGCCCCCCTCCCCGAGGAAGGATGCCACACCCTGGGGTGAGAGGATCAGAGTGCTTGTTCTGCCCCTCCTCCGTGAAAGAAACTCTGCACTGCGTTCCTGCTCTGGAAAATGGGGGGGGGGGGCTTCCCACACACTCGAGGGATGGATCGGAACCGTTGGCATTCTGGCCCCCGTTTCCCCTGCATGCCAGAGTTTCTGGGGGAGGGGTCAGAACGTTGTCTGTCAGCTGAGAGGTGGTTTTCCGAATGGCCCCCTCCAACTTTTGGCAGTGTCCAAGGGGGATGCAGCAAGGCATCTGGTGGGGGTGGGGGTGGGATTCAGACACTCAGCTGACAGGCAACTTCACCCCTGCCACCCAAGGGTTCTTTTCAATTGCAAGTATCCGGGAAGCAACGGAGAACTTTCTTCAATTCTCTTTGCAACCACGGGGATTTGGAAACACTCACTGGGATTTTTTCTGCCTTTCTCCCTGATGGGGACCCAGACCAGCTTATATTGCTCTCCTCTCCTCCATATTATCATCACAACAACCCTGTAAGGTAGGTTAGGTTGAAAGCATGTGACTGGCCCAAGGTCACCCAGCAAGCTTTCAATGGCCAAACAGGGATGTGAACCTGGGTCTCCCAGACCCTAGTCCGACACGCTAGCCGCTGCGCCACACTCACCGACTCCGTGCGGGGGTGTGTGTGTGTGTGTGAAACAGCTGAGAGGTGGTATTCTGCCCCCCCTCCCCCAGCAGTACACGTCATGGGGTCTGATGGAGCCAGATGCCATCATAATGTGACCCACGTAACTCTAGCCGAGGCCCATCTATGTCCCACCCGAGTGCCTGGAGTTGTGCACCCCGATTTGTCATTTCCCGTTCGAGACACGGAGAGGGCTTCTTACCAGAACAGTTTGGAGAGCCTGTGCAGCCACCACGAGGGATTATCCAGGGCCTCCTGTGCAGACGTTTAGCAGAAAGCAACACCTGGCTCTACAGAAAAACTTTCCCCCCTATACCTATTTCTGGATGTGTGTGGTTTTACAATAGTAATACTGACCACTGAGGAAGGGGCCGGAACACTTCTTGTCTACTGGTCATAAGACTGTATATGTGAAACTAATAGCTCTGTAAGTCAAAAGTTTTAAGAGTCTGATATTTGGATCATTTCTTTTAACCTACTTTATATTTTACTCATTTGGAGGAGAGGAGAGGAGACTGGATTTATACCCCCCCCGCCCTTCACCGCCCGAAGGAGGAGTCTCAGAGTGGCTGACAATCCCCTTCCCCTCCCCCTCCCCACAGCAGACAGACACCCTGTGAGGTGGGTGGGGCCGAGAGAGCTCTTTCGAGGACTGCCCTTGAGAGAACAGCTCTGAGAGAACTTGTGACTGGCCCAAGGTCAGCAGCTGCAGGTGGAGGAGGAGTGGGGAATCAAAGCTGGTTCTCCCAGATCAGAGTCGGCACTCTTAACCACGACACCAAACTTGTGTTTATATTTTTATAACAACTTATTTTTTTAGCTTGACCCTCATATATCACAGTGGCTGTCACCGATGTGCAGTCTGCTCAGGAGCTTTCTCATGACCCCCCACAACACAGACAGGACCAAGGAGGGCCGGCTCAGCAGCAACAGCAGCCTCACCTTCAGTGCTCAGTTCTTGGACTGGAAGTTTGAGCTTGGGGGAAAGAGGCAGTCTGATCGTTAATTAATTCCATTTATACCCCGCCCTACACCGCAATCGGGCTCAGGGCGGCTTACATAATTGGTCTATAGGTGACCATACATGCACGTAGAGAGCGTTACAGTAGTCTAGTCTCGAGGTGACCGTCGCATGGATCACCGTGGCCAGGTCGTCGCGACTGAGGAAGGGAACCAACTGCCTGATCAGCCGAAGATGGTAAAAGGCCGACCCGGCAGTGGCTGCCACCTGGGCCTCCACTGTTAAGGAGGAATCCAGGAGCACTCACCGAAGGTCGGGAGTCGGGTCCCTCCTCCCAGCCTGCTCCGATTCACATACAGAACCTCCGTCTTCGTCGGGTTCGGCTTCAGACGGCTCAGTCTAAGCCAACCAGCCATGGCTTGTAATGCCCAGTCCAGATCTTCCAGACTAGAGTCTGACCGGCAGCCCAACATCAGATAGAGCTGCATGTCATCAGCGTACTGATGGCACCCCAGTCCATGCCTCCGGGCAATCTGGGCAAGGGGGCGCATATAGATATTGAACCGTATCGGGGACAGCACAACCCCCTGAGGCACACCGCACTCCAGCGGGTGCCTCCTGGACTGCTGTTCCCCTAGTGCGACCCTTTGTCCCCGACCTTGGAGAAAGGAAGCAAGCCACTGGCAGGCAAGCCCCTGAATTCCCATGTCGGCGAGGCGGTGAAGCAGTAGCTGGTGGTCGACCATGTGGAACGCAGCCGACAGGTTGAACAGCAACAGCACCGCCGAACCGCCCCGATCCAGATGCCTCTGGAGGTCGTCAGTCAGAGCGACCAGTGCTGTCTCCATCCCATGTCCCAGGCGAAAGCCAGACTGGAAGGGATCTAACGTGGAAGCGTCATCCATGAAGCCCTGTAACTGTAACGCCACCGCCCTCTCAATTAACTCGCCCAAATAGTTAGCAAGTTGGAAACTGGCTGATAGTTTGCCAATTCGGCCGGGTCCATAGATGGCTTTTTTAAGAGAGGGCGGACCATCGCTTCCTTGAGTGCCCTCGAGAACAGCCCCTCCAAGACGGACTTGTTGATAATATCTCTTAGGGTGCCTCGCAACCCTTCATGACCAGCTTTAATAAGCCAGGAAGGGCACGGATGCAGGCTGCAAGTGGTTGGGCGTACAGTCAAGAGCTTCCTCCAGGCTGAGCGGGTCGAAGTAATCCAAAACCGACATTGAAGATGCGCTTGGGGCCTCGAGCTCACTCACAGTTTCAACTGTGGTGGGGAGGTCGCTGCAGAGCGACAAGACTTTATCTGCAAAATAGCTCACAAATGCCTCACAGCCAATGTCCAATTCCCTAGCATTTGGCCTGCCCTGTGGCAGGGTTGTTATAGACCGAATCGTTCTAAACAATTGGGCTGGGCGTGAGCTCGCAGACGCAATTGTAGCCGCAAAGTACTCTCTCTTTGTGGCTTTGACTGCCATCTCATAGGATCTCATAAGCGTCCTATAGGATGTTCTTGTAGCTTCGTCACGAGCACAGCGCCACTGTCCCTCTAGCTATCGTAGCTCTTGCTTCATAAGCCGCAACTCCTGGGTGTACCAGGGGGCAAGCCTAGAGCGAGGGCGCAGAGGGTGCTGGGGAGCGATCTCGTCGATGGCTGCAGAGAGTCAGCCATGCCAGTCCTCCACAAGCTCATCCAGCGAGCCGCCAGGGGGCATCGGATCCCGTAGAGCCATCTGAAGCCGCATTGGATCCATCTGGCTCAGTGGGCGAGCTAAAATATGCTCGCCGCCTAAACAGGGTCGGGGCGGGACATTCAGATGAGCCCCCAGGGCATTGCGGTCCGACCATGGGACTGCCGTAGCAGTAACCTGGTTGACTGTTACCCCCACCGCAAAGATCAGATCGAGCGTGTGCCCAGCTCGGTGAGTGGGGGCCGTTACATATTGGGAGAGTCCCAGTGGAGGACACCAGGTCCATTGCCTGAGTGGAGGTCGCGTCATCCGCATGGACATTGAAATCGCCCAGGACTATCAGTCTAGGGTGTTCCAGTGCCCAGCCTGATACGGCCTCCATCAGGGACGGCAGGCTATCAGCCGGAGCATTAGGCGGTCGGTACACCAGCCAAATTGCCAAACTCTTCCCGGCTTCCCACGCCAGGCTGACATACTCAATGCCTGTGTTCCTTGGTGGCGAGAGCGCCCTGAAGGAGTAAGCCTCTTGAATGAACAGGGCCACTCCTGCCCCTTAGTCCACGATTGGTGAAGGACCGAGAACCCGGGAGGAGCCAACTGGGAGAGAGCCACTGTCTCCCCATCTCACACCCAGGTCTCGGTTACACACGCCAGTTCATGAAGGACCATGGTCTTATTATTTATGGACCTGGCATTGCACAAGACCAATGACAGGGAGGGGATTGTCAATCTGAGCCCCACTGCCAACTACCTTTGGGATGGGACGTAGGCTGGAAGGGGACCAAGCCTTCCTGTGTCTCAGCCCCCTTCCCTTACACATTTATGCCTAGTCCCACCGCTATGCTTTCCCCGCCCCATGAGCACTGGCATCCCTTGGCCAGCTGTCGCCACTAATGGTCTTCGCTAAGCCACAGACCACTAACAGACTGTTTGGTAAGTGGCAATGTAGGGGTACTGTAGCAATTCTCTCTGCTGTGGTGGTCGTCCTAGATAGGCTCGAACAAACCTAAATTATCCTAACATAAATTAATTCTAATACTCTAACAATTTGGTGCTAAATCGCTCTCATACACTGGTCAGTAAAAATATAAAGGCCAGTGATAACATCCCTTTTTGCCCTATGGCACTAACTACATATTCCAACCCCCCAATTTGTTAAAGAATTAAAACAAAATTACAAGGTTTTCTAAACCTGTCTGCAAAATATTAGAAGATCCTTTTCCACTTCAATCTGGCAAGTTTTGTTCCTGTTTTTGTGGCAAGTCAATACTGTCAAGAGACTTTAGAAGCACCATTCAAGGAATCTGAACCAAGCCCCAAACACAGGGTTTAAAATCTTAAATGCCTGTTTAGGAGAAATATTTAAATGAAGCATTTTCCAAAAGAAGAACAGAAGTTCAATGTGACTCATCAGTTTCTTTCCACTTACGTTTCACAGCATTGAGCACCCTGCTGTCAAGGGGCTTCCTGCTGGGGTCACTGGTAGAAGACCGGATTCCTGTCCCACAGCTGTTGGCCAGGGTGTTCCTGTTCCAAGAAGAAGCAGGAGGCAAAAGCTCAGGAGCACATTTGCAAAACCCACTCATATCCTTGGCATTCTGAGTAAGGTGGAACCCTGTAAGCAAGAGATCGATATGTGCCTCTCTACATGACCTAGATAAAGGCTCAAAATGATAAGAGACGTTGCTAATAAAAAAAACAATTGTGGGGATGAGCAGAAGGATACTGGGGCTACCCCTGCTGCTTAAGACGTTTCCCAACAGACAAGGGGGGAAGCACGGGAAACAGGCGGGTGGAGCTGCCTCTGGAAACAGGGCAAACCATAACCAAACTGGCATCAGTGAGGCCAGGAAACGGCAGCCTGGCTGACGCCCACCTTCCACTGAGCCCCTCTGGAGGGGAGTCCCATTGGAGACGCTCTGCTCTCCTGCTGGCCAGAAGGCGCTGCTTTGCCAGCCAGAGATGCGTTAGCAATTGATTTATTTACAACACAGGCGTCACAGGCTGACTGACAGAACATGAGAAAGAAAAGCACTTCATCAGACCTGTCAAAGAATGTTGCTAGAAGGCGCCGCAGGAGAACTTTGTGTTTCACACCTGCACACAAGTGACAGTTCATCAGCTGCCCTCGGGTGATGTAAACGCCGGAGCCTAGGAGAGAAAGACAGAGGCTCAGACGTCACACCTGAATGCTCTTCCTACTACGTGGGGTTCCACAAGGCGCAGTCCTGCCCACCATGCTACTCAGTCTCTATGTGAAGCCCCTGGGGAAAATCATTTGCTGTTTCAGAACAGGGTTTTATTAATAAGCGGTTGACACTGAGCTCTACATTTCTTTATCCAGATCACCTGGTGACATGGCCAAGACTTTGAACCAATGTCTGACTGCTGTATTAAATGGTTAAGGGTAAACAAACTGAAACTGGACCCTGAGTCAAGACTGAAGCCATGTTGGCTCGGAAGGATAAGGTCCTGAAGGCCTTTCTGCTCCCCTATTTTGATGGGATCAGCTAAGAGCCTGGGGATACTGCTCAATCCAGCTTGATTGCTGAAGAAACTGCAAAAAAGGGCATTCTAAAAACCCCACCTTGCTCAGAAAATGGCCCTTATCTTGAGTCCGCTCACCTGGCCATGTGGATCTATGCTCTGGTTACCTCAAGGCTAGACTATTGCAATGCACTCTACATTGGTCTGCCCTTAAAGACAACTTGGAAACTGCAGCTGGTACTAGTTGTTACCTACAAATCCTTTAAAGACACCAGACCCACACACTCACAAGGCCCACACACTCACACTCTCCTGCTGTGCTGCACTGTGGCAGCTCCACTCATATCTGAGCAAAGCATTCTGACGGTGCCACCTCACAAACAGGTGAAATCAGTCCCATGTGAAATGTGCAGAACAGAACTGTGCAGGAGGGCCTTCTTGTAGAGGGAGCAAAGCTGTGGGGTGGTGGTGGTGGATCCGCTCAGGAGGCAACGTCTGTTAGGGAGAACTGATGGTCTTGCTGCCTAAAACAAACAGGTCTGCTTGCACGGTTCTCCCCCCACCCCACCCCCCACTCAGCTCTATAATCCCAGCTCAAATGTATTATTTTGCTTAACTAAGAATCTTTGCTGCTCATTCAAATGTAGTTATCACATTATTTAATCTGCTACCTGCTCTCATACTTGAATTCCACCTTGAGTCCCAGTGAGAAAGGTGGACTATCATGAAAATAATGAAAATTCAACAAGAATTCAAGAACAATTCAACGAGAAGATGCTGCACTCAAAACTTAGGTAATTTGTTCCACTCTGAAAGAATTGTCTTGTACACACACACACACACACACACACACACACACACACACACACCAGTACAGGATGACAGCCCACAGCAGAGTGATCGAAGCCTCTGTTCCTTAGGAGCATGAGCAGCTTCCCCGGGTGAGCCATCGTTTCTGATTCAGGAGGTTAAGCTGTGCTCAGCCTTTGGGCCATACAGCAATCAGAGCAAGACCACTGATGCCACCTGGCACTTGGCTCTGCCTGTGCCCTGTCCTCTTTCAAGGCCATGACAAAGAGGAAATCCTGCCCGGAAAATTTTTAGTCTATATTCTGACTGCAGGGGGGCACTCAGAAAGGATGGGAACGTTAGAAATACTTCCCCGAGTTCCTGGGAAAGATTGGCAGGGCAAAGACGCATCATCAGCTCCCCCCAAAACTGGGAAACGAATTGGGTCCCCCATTCGGAGACCACCTTGGCCGGGAGCATGTGCAACCGTGCGACATGCTGGAGAAACGCTTTGGCCAGTGCCTTAGCCGTGGGGAGGGAGGTAAACGGAATGAAGTGGGGGGGGAAGGGGGGATGCTGTGCAATGGTGTAAACAGTTAAAAAAGTCTTTTAATGCTGC
The DNA here is from genome assembly GCF_001447785.1 of Gekko japonicus. Taxonomy (NCBI): domain Eukaryota; kingdom Metazoa; phylum Chordata; class Lepidosauria; order Squamata; family Gekkonidae; genus Gekko; species Gekko japonicus. The sequence continues at coordinate 157,927 of NW_015159745.1, forward strand.
CAAGGAGGCGTACAAGGGTCAGGCTGACAAGAGAAGGGTGGAGGGATGGGCTCTGCCGCCTGGGGCCTCTGTCTATGTGTCTACAAAAAACATTCAGGTTTTGCGCCCTAGCCGAAAACTTGGTTGGAAATTGCTGAGCGGTCGGGTTAGAACGGATAAGAGGAAGTACTTCTTCACCCAAAGAGTGATTAACACTTGGAATTCACTGCCACAGGAGGTGGTGGCGGCTACAAGCATGGACGGCTTCAAAAGGGAATTAGATAGCATATGGAGCAGAGGTCCATCAGTGGCTATAAGCCACAAGGTATAGATAGGGACTCTGGGGCAAGTGATGCTCTGTCTTCTTGGTGCTTGGGGGGGGGCAACAGTGGGAGGGCTTCTAATGTCCTGGCCCCACTGGTGGACCTCCTGATGGCACTGGTACTTCTGGCCACTGTGTGACACAGTGTTGGACTGGATGGGCCTTTGGCCTGATCCAACATTGGCGTCTCTTATGTTCTTATGTTCTTAAATACCTTGGTCCTTTCAAAGTGAAAAAAGTGATCAGTGATGTGGCTGTGGACTTAGATCTGCCTAAGAACTTGAGGAAACTACATTCTGTATTTCATTTCAGCCTCCTGAAACGAGATTCTGGTTCCAGTCCATGGCGTCCATCGAAACCGGTGCCCCCTCCTATTTTAATCGAGGCCGAGGAACATTATGAGATTTCTAAAATTCTGGACTCTAAAGTTAGCATCACGAAGATCCAACTTTGAAAATATTTTCCCTTTGGCCGCCTCGGCAAATAAATCCTTGATCAGGGGCATTGGGTAAGCATTTTTCGAAGAAACCGCATTCAAGCCCTGGTAATCCGTGCACAGTCTCCACCCAAAAAAAACCCCCCCCCCCCCCGTCTTTCTTCTTCCGGAAGAGAACCGGGGCCACAAAAGGGGAGGAGGCCGGCCTGATGAAACCCTTGGCCAGGTTTTTATCGATAAATTTGCGCAGTTCGTCTTTTTTGGCCCATCCCATTGCATAAATGCGTCCCTTGGGCAGTTTTTGGCCAGGCAATATTTTGATACTGCAATCCGAGTGTCTATGGGGGGGGGGTGTAACTCATTGGCTTCTTCTTCTTCAAACACCCTGGCTAAGTCCCGGTACTTGGGGGGAATGGATTGTAACTCCTCCTGAGCCAAACACACCCTAGGGTGTTCCACTACTGGCTGCTGGCCCCACTGTGGGTTCCACTGGTGCCCTTGACACCGCGGTGAGATGAATTGCACCTTCCCTTCATCCCACAGAATGTATGGATTGTGCCCATGCAGCCAAGGGCCCCCCAACACTAGAGGGAATTTGGCAGCTGGAGTGATCACGAAGGATCTTTCCTCCCAGTGATCTCTCGCCCCAACTCGCAAAGGCACAGTCTCGTATTCGCACGGTTCCTTCATAGTGGACCCATCCATTTGGGTAAAAATTAACGGGTCTTTCAGCTTCACCACCCCTGCCTCCAGCCCCGTAACTACGGAAGGGTTGATGAGGTCCCTCCCACACCCCGAGTCAATGAGTGCTCGTACACGGATGTGGGTCCCAAGGGCTGGGTAAACCAGAGTCACAGTCACAAAAAAACAAGGGGGGAAAGCTGCTCACCACTTTCGGCGCCTCCGGGATCGGGCCCTGCTGTCCTGCGCCTTTCACAGCAGGACCTGGCCGTTTCCCGCCGTCGCGGGGTCTTCCTCGCTGGAGTCCTCTCCCAATTCCTCAGGGGCTGCCTGCAGTGCTTTGGCAAATTTCGGTTTCCCTGGGATCGCTTGGCCCTTGCTTCCCAGGACCCGATCCACCACAGTTGGCCATGAAGTGGCCCCACTCCCCACACTTTAGGCATAGCCCTTGTCGCTTGCGTTGCTCCCGAGTAGACTCAGCCAACCTCGCTGGTTTCATTTTCTGTGCCGGGGGGTTAGGCTTGCTTCCCGCTGTTGCGCTGTCCAGGCGCAGCGTGTTTAGGCGGGTCTCCGCACTCTCCGCCTCCTGCATCCAGGCCGGTAAAGAGATTGGGTCCACCGCACGTAGGACCATTTCCCGGATCTCGGGGTTCAGTCCTACCCAGTACAACTCAGCTAGCACCAGATCTGGCCAAGTTTGGACCTTTGCTGCATGCAACTTAAACTCGTAGTATTCTCTCACCGATCTCCTCCCTTGCTTCAGGGTGCGTAGGAACGCTCTTGCTTTGGGCCCGGCGTTCCAGTCCTCGAATTTGGCACACAATGCCCACATAAAAGCGTCCAAATTCACCAGCTCCGGGCCCCTGGCATTGTGCAATCCCACATACCAAGCCGCCGCGGCTCCCCACAAGCAGGCAGCCACCACATCCACTTGGCTGCTGTCATCCGGGAACAGGTGGCCTGATCTTTCCACAAACTTCATCACTCGGACTACAAAGTAGGATAGTTCCTCAGGGTTTCCGTTGAACGTGGCCTCGATCAGGTCTTTCGGGCGATGTAGCACCGGGCCTCTCAGGCTGCCTGGTCATGGCGCTGGAGCCAGGGCCTCCCCTGGTCCCGTCACGGGTACATCCACCGGTCTGGGCAGCGGCTGAGGCGCCGGTGGGGCAGCAGGGAGTACCGGTGCCACCGGTTGGGCTTCCCTCCCTGCTCAGATGGCTTGGACCACCAGCTGCGGGATCGCGTGGATGACATCCTCCAACTCCGGTTGCAGTTGACGCCTCTCCCGATCCGCCACCTCCATTCTATGGGCCAGTTCCAGTCCCTCGTCCGGGGACACGTGCCCATTTCTTGCCTTCAACCTCCCCGTCACCCACGCTCCTGGCGGTGGTTCGAAGGGAGCCCCAAAGGGGGGGAAACCTCCAGCCGAGGCAAAACACAGGTCAAACCTGCTGTCTCTCTGGGGGCCCTGCGTGAGCATATAAGTCTCTGCCATGGAGTCCAGGTTGAATTGGCTCCACCTGGAGCTCAGGCAGTACCCCTGGCCGGGCGGTTACCTCAGCCCCGTAGGGGTCAGGAACAAATGGGTCGACGTCGTCTTTGGGACTGCTCCCTTCCCAGCGATGGTCACCGGAGGTGTAGTAGTCACCGGTGCCTTTCTCCTGGGTCATAGGAGTCTCCCCTCCAGACGTGGTGGGAACCGGGATCCCCCCCCCAGGGGGGATCTGGTCTTCCTCCCCAGGGGGGACCTGTTTCTCCTCTTCATCGCTCATCTCGGAGAGAGAGAGGTGCACAGATAGAGAAGGAGGATTCTTAACAGAATGTCAGGTTCCACAGCCAACAATGGAGTACACGCTTATCAGAAAGGTTATACTTTATTGAAGAGCTATAGATGCATTAACAGAAGCACTGTTAAGAATGGCGTCGCCCTTACACACAAAATGGGATATAGGGCATTCGTATGCACCCCCCCTTCCATAGGCCAATAGGCCTGACTCCCGCACGCGGGAGAAGGAGCCCCAGACCGTTAGAGTCAAAGCTGGGAACCGATAGCGCTCCCATGGTTTTCCCTTCGCACCAGATGCTACACCACCTTCACATCTTAGAGATAACAGCATTACAGCAGAGATGAAGCACAAAAGGAATGCAGCAGTAATTATCACACAGAAAGGGAAGCCGATGGCCTCCTGAACTATCATGGCAGCATAGCTGACAGCAAGACGAGAGGAAAGCTTGCTTCCAAACCATGTCACATTCTGGAACATCAATGTTTCCAGCCCAACAGCAACAGAACAACCCCAAAGGTGCAATCCATTTTGAAAGGTCCCAGTCTACAGCTCCTGCTGCACCAAGAAGACCACCACAGCAAGATCAATATTTAGAGAAATCACAGTTTAATTTCAGTACTAAAAAGAAACTGACCAATAAGAGTGAAATTAAAGTTCTACTGAAGGATTACAATCTTAATAATTGCTGGAGACTGACATATCCTAAAGACAAATACTATACTTTTTATTCAGCGTGCTTTGATTCATACTCTAGGTTAGACTATATATTGGTTTCCAATTATAAATATTCTGGAAACTGAAATAGGACTTTGTAAGTGGTCGGACCATTCCCCTGTAGATTGTGTATTACAACGTTTTGATCCTACACATAAAGAAAGACAGTGAACTTTACACAATCCTATCTTATTAAATGACACTATTCAACAGGATATACAGACACATATTAAAGATTATTTTGACACTAATGGCGGAGGAGAAATGAATCCAATCATAGTCTGAGATGCCTTTAAGGCAGTAATACGCAGCAGGTTAATTGCTGCCACAGCACACCTGAAAAGACAAAAAATTGGAGAAATGAGGATATTGATGGATAAAATTACTGATTTAGAGAGACAACATAAATCAACAGGTGATAAAAATATAAAGAAAAATTTTAGCAGAGAGGAAAAGACTGGAGACCATAGAAAATTGTTGAATGTTAAACAGCAGTATTGGCAAAAATCTAACAAAACTCTTAAAAGTATCTCCTGGGGAGTAAAGCAAAGAAAAAAAATGCTAGGATTGTCTTACTTAGAGACAGTCAAGGACAGCTTCATCTTGCTTCTGAAAAAATTGTCCACTGTATGGCAGACTATTATAGAAAATTATATTCAAAATCTTCTCCTAATAAACTTAGTATTAAATAATATTTACAGGGTCATAAGCTTTTTAAAAAGTTATCTGACTCCCATATGAGCTTTTTAGATAAGCCCTTTACATCTCAGGAAATCCTTGATATAATAAAACAACTGAAATTGAATAAAGCTTTCGGGAAAGATGGCTTTAGCTCTGAATTCTACAAAACATTTCAAAATGTTCTTGTTACACCGTTAATACATCTATTTAATCACATAATGGATAATGGTCTTATTCCTCCTACTTGGTCAGAGGCCCTAATCATTATACTCCCTAAAGAAAACAAATATTTAAATAACCCCACATCCTATTGCCCCATTTCCCTTTTAAATGTTGATACCAAGATATTCTCCAAAACACTGGTGAATAGATTGCTAAAAATACTTCCCGACTATATTAAGGATGACCAGCATAGGCGTAGATTACACGGGGGGTGGGGGGTGGGTGGCACCTTCTCGAACTTTTCCAAGGAGTACTGAGCCTCCCCCAAGGGCAACCAGTGCCAGCCAGGGCTTTGCCACCACCACCTACACTCCATGTTGAAAGTGGAGGGTTTTTCCGCTCGGCTTTCTGAGACGTCGGGTGGGTTGGGACTGGGAGGGAAGTCAGGGCAGGGGCTTGCTTCCTGGAAGCTAAGCGCCCCCCCCAGCTCCCAGCAGCCCTCAGTTTCGCCTGGAGTAGCTGAGCCTGGAGACTGCTACACGTAGCTTCACAAGCTGGAGGGTGGGGTTGCCTGCCAGTGTAGTTTGCTCCCCAGGCCCCAGCCTATGCTGCGGAGACTTGGAACCCTGGGATGGGGGGAGGTATGCTTCCTCTCTGGCGCTGCTGCTTTCAGGATGTGACATAACAAGCAATCCTGTCAGATATCTAGGAATATATCTCACGGGACAGAATGATACACTAGTAAAGGATAATTACATGACAACCTGGTTCAAAATACAAAAAGATCTTGAAAGATGGTCCAAATTACATCAATCCTTGCTAGGAAAAATTTCCACTATAAAAATGAATGTACTACCAAAATTAAACTTTTTGTTACAGATGATTCCAATTTCAATTCCTGAAAAGACTTTGAGTGACTGGCAAAGACAAATAATTATTTGTATGGAAAGATAAGAAGTCAAGAATAAGATTTAAAGCATTGCAAGATGAGAGGAAAAGAGGTGGTCTGGCAATACCTAACATTAAATTTTATTACCAAGCTGCTGGGCTAGTTTGGATAAAAGATAGGATCAGAAGTCCCAATGAAAGACTGATAAAATTAGAATCTTCAAATCTTGATGATGGATTACATAGCTACTTGAGGATTAAAAAATCTATATCCAAAAACAAAACCCAAGATAAAAGAGATATAATCAGAGACAGTTTATTTAAAATTTGGGAAATGCGATGAAAGAGCTCCAGAATTCCACTAATAATGTCACCAATAGATGCTTATTATGGTAATTACACAAGGGGAAACAATGATTTTATAACATGGTGATATGATAAATTCACAAGGTGGCATCAAGATGTGGCAAGAGATTAAAGAAGGAAAGGAGATACAATGGTGGATATACTTTCAAATTGCTTCTAAATTAAAAAATGATATCTGTTCTAAGAGAGGAGTTATTAATTAAATGACTGATTTTGAAAAGATTGTGTTTCAATCTAAAGACCATTTATTAGGGTGAATTTACAAGTTATTGATTCAATATGCTTCTGAAGAAGAACAAGTCAAATCCTACATGATTAAATGGATGCAAAAGTTTGGTGAGGAAATACAGTTTCAGTGTTGGGAAAATCTATGGACTAAAGGTATTAGATTCACTTCTAGCCAAGCATTAAGAGAAAACTGGTACAAGATGTTTTACCGATGGTACATCATTCCAAAAGATATTGCTAAAATGGATAAGAATTACAAAGGGGCATGCTGGAAATGTAAAAAAGAAGATGGCACATTTTATCATATGTGGTGGACCTGCATCAAGATGAAAAGATACCGGAAAAATGGGAAGACGTTAAGAATTTGTTCTACATAAAAATATCTAAATGGGTCTCACCACTCAAAGCCTTTATAAATCCCACCTTATTTATTAAAGATCAAATGTGGAGATATGAAAATCTTTTAGATAAGAAAAATAATTTAAAAACACAAGATATTCTCCAAAAACAGGACATTTGTTTGAATTGGTGGGAAAGAGCGCAACTTGATTCTAGATATGCTAAAGATAAACAAACCGGCTTCTATGAAAAACCTATAGACCTGGACAAAACTCTATTCCATGTAGATGAAAAATGTATAAAGTCATTTTATACACTGCTAATAGACATGAAAATGCAAGACGAAGTAGTTAAATCTTCAATGATTAGATGGGCACAAAACATAGGCCATAATATAGAACTAGATCAATGGACAAAGGTATGGAAAACTAATATAAAATTTACTAAAGCTACAAAGAAAATAATATATAAAATGTTTTATAGGTAGCATATAATGCCAGATAACTTAGCAAAATTCTATCCAAGTATGTCAAATGTATGCTGGAAGTGTAAACAAAATACTGGTTCTTTTTTCCATATGTGGTGGTCCTGTACTATAACTAAGAATTATTGGGTCTGGATTTATGAGATATTACAAAAAATGTTAGAAACAACTGTACCATTTGTACCCGAATTGTTTTTATTAAATGTTATTCCAGAAAGATTTTAAAAACCAGATGCTTATATGATTATAGATGTGGTAACTACGGCTAGGATTTTGTATGCAAAATACTGGAGGAAAGAAGAAGTTCCAACAAAAGAAGAAATAATTTACAAACTATTAGAAACGGCAGACAAATGGACTTCACAACTACAAGATAACAAAAAAGAATTTTTTGGGGGAAAAAAGGTCAAGATTTTATAAATGGATTGAGGTGTATCTGCAAAGATGCACAATATAATTATATACTTCATTTACTAAAATATTATCTGGCATATATATTATTAAACTTGTTTAGGTGCATATAAGAAGGATATTATCTATGTAAAACAAAATTAGTTATAACGAGTATATGCTTTTTGTTTGTTTTGTGTTTGTCTTGTACACTGTTATGTTTGTCTCTTTCTTTGTTGAAAATCAATAAAAATCTATTTTAAAAAAGTTACTGGAAAATATACATGAAGAAATTCAAAATATTCCAAAAACTAAATTCCCGATGAAACCAGATATTATGTAACTGGGAATCTTACCAGATAACATAGACAGAATCTCACAAGACCTACTTAGATATATGTTGATGGGAGCCAGAGTAATATTTGCAATGAAATGGAAGACAGAAGACTGTCCTATAATGTTGTTCAGTCGCACAGTCGAGTCCGACTCTTCGCGACCCCATGGACAATCTCCCGCCAGGCTCTCCTGTCTTCCGCCGTCCTCCGAAGTTGGCTCAATTTCATGTTCGTTGCATCGCTGACACTGTCTAACCATCTCATCCTTTGCCGTCCCCGTCTTCTTTGACCTTCAATCTTTCCCAGCATCAGGGTCTTTTCCAGTGAGTGCTCCCTTCTCATTTGGTGGCCAAAGTATTTGAGCTTCAGTTTCATTATCTGGCCTTCCAGGGAACAGTTAGGGTTGATTTCTTTGAGGATTGACTGATTTGTTCTTCTTGCAGTCCAAGGGACTCTCAAGAGTCTTCTCCAGCACCATAGTTCAAAAGAATCTATTCTTCGGCGCTCGGCCTTCCTTATAGTCCAACTCTCACAGCCATACATGACTACTGGGAATACCATTGCTTTGACCATGCGGACTTTTGTTGGCAGGGTGATGTCTCTACTTTTTATCATGCTGTTTAGGTTCGCCATCGCTTTCCTCCCAAGGAGCAGGCGTCTTTTAATTTCATGGCTGCAGTCACAGTCTGCGGTGATCTGGGATCCCAGGAACGTGAAGTCTGTCACTACTTCCACGACTTCCCCTTCTATTTGCCAAGGAGTGATGGGGCCGGATGCCATGATCTTAGTTTTTTTGATGTTGAGCTTCAAGCCCACTTTTGCGCTCTCCTCTTTTACTCTGAGCAAGAGGCTCTTTAGATCCTATAATAGAGATCTGGAAATAAAAACTAGCTGAGTATGCAACATTGGCAAAACTGATTATATAAACACTAAAAGATTATATAAACCACTAAAAGAATTTCTACAGAAATAGCAAGTTTATTACTCATACTATGGCATTCTTTTTTTTTAAGTCCTTGAATAACCTGAATATCATATTAAAGGTGGTGAAGGTATTGATTATAGTTCCAATACTTGATTCTGTATTCCACTAGAAATTAAATAATTAGTAAGACTGTAATTTAGATTAACAATTTTAGCATAGAAGTTTCTTCAATTGTTAAAGATGTAATTTCTTTTATTGTTAATAGATTATTGCTAAACTTAGGAAAGTTCTTATTTATTCTTTAATGTCTGCTTCTATATTTGAAATGCGTAGTATATTTGGTAATATATCTGATTTCACTTGTTGTACATAACAACTTATATTATTTGACAAACCTGATTAACCCCCACCCCCTTTTCCCTTTTGTATCCCACCATTTTTCTGAGAAAAAAATAAAAATAAAAATTTAAAAAATGGTTCCCTCCAGGACTTGTATATGCCACTTTCAAATAACGGAAAACAGACGGTGTTGTAAGTTTGAAAAATTTAGTAGATAATAATTTAGAAGAATGCCTATGCCCATGTGGGGATGGGAGTGTGGAGACATTAAGCCATGTAATTTTTGACTGTAATATCTATAAACAGATTCGGGAGGCATTGGTAGTACCAGTAATTTCTAGTTTCCAGGGGGGGGGGGGGGAAGTCTCCTCAAGAAAATGCTCATTGATAGAAACAAATGTCACCCTCAAAATTGCTAAGTATGGTTGGCTGGTAATTAAACTGAGAAAAATATGGATAAGTCATGCTAGTTGGGAGCTGCGGTGGCTCAAGTGGTTAAGAGGCTGAACTGCAGGCTGTGGAAGGTCAGTAGTTCAGCAGTTCAAGATCCGAGTTGCCACATGACGGAGTGAGTCTCTAGTTCCAGCTCCTGCCAACCTAGCAGTTCGAAAGCAAGAAATTGCAAGTAGATAGATACCACTTCGGTGGGAAGGTAACAGCGTTCCGTGTGCCTTGGTGTTTAGTCATGCTGGCCACATGACCACGGAAATGTCTTTGGACAGCGCTGGCTCTTCGGCTTTGAAACGGACATGAGCACCGCAACCCTAGAGTCGGACTCGACTGGCTTTTGAGCAAGGGAACCTTTACCTTTTACATGCTAGTTGATATTTTAGAGATGGTTTTATAAGTAATTTAAGTTATATCACTTAATATTTTAGGTTATTAGTGGTTTATTTATGTATTTTACAAATATTATATTCCTGTATAAGGGAACAGAAATGTTTTAAGTTTGGGGTTTGACTTCTTTTACTGTGTACTGGTCAATGACTGTAATAAATTTACTTACTTACACCACAGTGAATCCGCACAAACCTCTAGACTGCTTAGTAGTAGATAATAAAACTCCTCTAACCAAATTGCAATTACACCAGTTTGGTGTAGTGGTTAAGTGTACGGACTCTAATCTGGGAGAACCGGGTTTGATTCCTCACTCCTCCACTTGCGCCTGGCTGGATGACCTTGGGCAAGCCGTAGTTCTGATAAGAGCTGTTCTTGAAAAAAAGAGCAGTTTCTGTCAGCGCTCTCTCAGCCCCACCTACCTCACAGGGTGTCTGTTGTGGGGAGGGGAAGGGAAAGGAGTTTGTAAGCCACTCTGAGACACCTTTGGGTAGTGAAGGGCGGGGTATAAATCCAATCTCTTCTCTTCTTCTTCTTCAATTGGAAGGAAAATTGGGGGAGGGGATATTCCAGGGTATAGATATATGCAACTCCAACATCTTCTATCCTCTTAACAGATACAAAAGTCTCTTTCTAGACCTTGGACCGTATTTGAAGTGATTCTTAAAACTTTTTCAAGATAGACTACAGGTTTACTGTCTAAAATATATAAAATCTTGTTAGATCTAAACACACGGAAGCTAACAAATTATATTTAAAAAATGGAATATAGAATGTGGACATGAATTGTCTAGTGAAGTATGGGAAAAAATATGGTCTTCCCCTGCTAATATGTCAAAAATATTTAATGTTCGCTTTCAATCATATAAAATAATAGCTAGATAGTACAAGACTCCAGCAAATCTGCAAAGAGTTAATCCTTCTATAGATCCCCATTTTTTGAAAGGTTGCAGCGCCATAGCTGATTTCATTCATTGTTGGTGGGGGTGTTCCTACATCAAGTCATTTTGGTCACATATTTTAAGAGAGAGAGAATCTATTACTGGAACCAAAATGCCCACAAGTCACAGCTGGAGGAAGTGTTTATGGGACCATTTCATTTTAGGTAAAATAGCTCATAATCCATTTATGATGCAGACTGCAAGACAAGCAGGAAACTTTATTGCCATTTGGTATCCAGTTATAGATTACTTAACAGAACATGAAGTGTTGCCTAATAATACATTTTATAGAACTCTACTCTATTTTTAAATTATGGTTTGATGTTCTTGTTAATATTATTATTATCATTAGTTATATTATTTTTTTTAAAGACCACCACAGCAAGAGATGTTGCCACTGGAATATGCCTGGGAAACATGGACACAAAAGAAGTAATTTTGTTTATGGTGGATTAATGTTAGCATTTTTTTAAATTCAGGTTTTGATTCAGAAGTCAGATTCTCTGGAGAGGCAGCACAATATGTTCTAATTAAATAAGCAAATTAATGGTTCTCTGGGTCATTCCTTAAACCATTACACATGGGATTAGCTCCTCCCCTCCACTTGCAGGGCCGGCAAAACTTTGATCTTGGAGGGGAGGGGCTTGTCCTCTGTATCCCCAGTCTTAGTGGCCCTGCCTCTGCAGCAGGACGTCTGGCAGTGCTCTTGGGAGCACGAAGATCCTGGCAACTGATAGAAAGGAGAAAGAAGAAAGTGGGTTGTTTGGGAGGCGGGGGAAGTCGTTAGCTGCCCCCCCACCCCTCTCAGGAACGTTCGTAAGGACGGGAATGCGGAGGCAGGCCTCTGAGTAGGCAAGGCAGCCGGGCACTGGCCTCCGTCTCTGCGTGCTTCGCTGGACTGCCGGGGGGCCCTCCCCCACCTCCCCCTTTTTGTTCCGAAGCCGGGGAAGACAGGGAGAGAGAGGGAGACGCGGAGGCCAGTAAGTTTGCAGGTGGCGCGGCTGTGTGCAGCGTGATTCCGTACTTCACAGAAGCCAAATCCTTTTGCCGGTGGTGACTGGGAAGGCCCCACAGCAAGTGTCCTTTTTTCATCTTGCAGCCTCTGAATCACGGTAGGGGGGTGTTTTGTCGGGGTGGCAGCCGGGCCGCGAGGGCTGGATTCGGTGGACTGGCCTGGCTTAGTATGGCAAATAAAGGCTCCTGGACCCCCCCTCCCCTCTTAGTCTTTTCTTTCGCCTGCGGTAGTCTGATCTTGGGGGGGGGGGAGATCTTGTTTTTTCTCCCTGGACTTTGAAGGGGAAAATAGTAGGTGGCAAGACAGAAGTGGCATTTTGGCCTCTAAGGGCTATATAGTTCCCAGAGGATTATTGATCGGATCTCTCTTGGAGAGCTGATGGGATATATGTTCTGTTTATCCTTCCTTGGTGCTTACACAAGATAAGCTGGAAAAGGCGGGAATGATGGCCATTTTATCTTCTTAGGAGTGATAGGCTGTTGCTTTCACTTTCAGGTTCACTTAAAATGGCGGACAAAGCTGGTCCTTCAAGCTCCCTTCCAGTAGATGCTATTGAAGGCACCCAAACCCTTAGTAAAGAGCCGCTGGGTCTGGAATTTTCGAGGGAGGAGGCCCAGTCTCACCTTCGGTTGTGGCTGAAGGAGGAATTACAGAAGGAAGCTAAAGTTTTGAGGCAGCAGATGTCTATCTCTCAACCAAGCAGGGGCAAGCGGCACAGGAGTCCCTCCCCAGACAGCCCCCTTTCTAGAAAGAAGGTTCCTTTTGAGGGGGTCGATCATAGTCCTTTACTTAGTGACATGGGAGAAGAGTCAGGTTCTGAGTCTCCTGTATCCGATAAGGAAGAGGGGCAGTTGTCTGAGGAAGGAGAAGAAGCGGTGCCACTTAGTCAGTCACAACTCTTTCCTCCAGACTTGTATAATAGAACGTTACCAAAGGTTTTAAGGGCACTGGAGCTTTCCTAGACTCCTAAGACTAAGGAAGACACAGAGGCTGCGGAGTTTCCAGCTGGGTCAGACAAGGCCATTCCAAAACCTAATGTCAAGACTGCGGGAGTACCTTTACCAGCAGCTTTCTATAATATTATTATGACTGAATGGGAAAATCGTGCAAACCCCAAGTCTAATAACCCCTTGATTGCAAAATTGTACTCTCTTATTCTGGAAGTGACAAAAAAGCTAAAACTCCCAGTGGTTGATGACCCAATCAACTCACTGTCGTCTTCCTCTATTCTTCCTATGGATGCGAATGGCTTGCCCAAGGACAATTGTGACAAATGGGTGGAGAAAGCACTCCGTAGAGATTTTGAGGCATCTGCTAGTTCTCTGTGAGCGTCAGTCACTGGTCCCTTGTTTGCCAGAGCAGCCTGTACTTGGGCCTCAGATCTTACCACAGCAGAGAGTGGCATACCTAAGGCTTTAAAGGATGAATTAAAAAAAGATTGCTGTGGCAGCAGCCTTCACGGCAGATGCCTCTCTGGACGCTCTCCAGCTATCGGCTAGAGCTATGGCCAGTAGCGTGATGGCTAGGCGTAATACCTGGTGTAGAAACTGGGGCGCTGACCC
>NW_015159745.1:173618-215837 GCF_001447785.1 Gekko japonicus
TCCCTGATGGATTAAAGTACCCTGGTCCTGCTCCTACATTTAAGAACATAAGAACATAAGAGACGCCAATGTTGGATCAGGCCAAAGGCCCATCCAGTCCAACACTCTGTGTCACACAGTGGCCAGAAATACCAGTGCCATCAGGAGGTCCAGCAGTGGGGCCAGGACATTAGAAGCCCTCCCACTGTTGACCCCCCCCCCAAGCACCAAGAAGACAGAGCATCACTTGCCCCAGAGCCCCTAGCTATACCTTGTGGCTAATAGCCACTGATGGACCTCTGCTCCATATGCTTATCTAATTCCCTTTTGAAGCCGTCCATGCTTGTAGCACCCACCACTTCCTGTGGCAGTGAATTCCATGTGTTAATCACTCTTTGGGTGAAGAAGTACTTCCTTTTATCCGTTCTAACCCGACCGCTCTGCAGTTTCATGGAGTGCCCACGAGTTCTTGTATTGTGAGAAAGGGAGAAAAGTACCTCTTTCTTTACCTGCTCTTTCCCATGCATAATCTTATAAACCTCGATCATGTCACCCCTCAGTCGTCTTTTCTCCAAGCTAAAGAGCCCTAAGCGCTTTAACCTTTCCTCATAGGGAAAGTGTTCCAACCCTTTTATCATTCGAGTTGCCCTTTTCTGCACTTTTTCCAAAGCTATAATATCCTTTTTAAGGTGTGGTGCCCAGAACTGCACACAGTATTCCAAATGAGGTCTCACCATTGATTTATATAGGGGCATTATTATATTGGCTGATCTGTTTTCAATACCCTTCCTAATAATCCCCAGCATAGCATTGGCCTTCTTTATTGCAGTCACACACTGTCTCGACATTTTCAGTGAGTTATCCACTACAACTCCAAGATCTCTCTCTTGCTCAGTCTCTGCCAGTTCAGACCCCATCAATGTGTATTTATATTTAGGATTTTTGGCTCCAATGTGCATCACCTTGCACTTGGCCACATTGAACCCCATTTGCCATGTTGACGCCCACTCGCCCATCCTTGACAGATCCCCTTGGAGTGCCTCACAATCCTCACTGGTTTTCACCACCCTGAACAACTTTGTATCATCCGCAAATTTAGCCACTTCACTGCTTACTCCCATCTCCAAATCATTAATGAACAAGTTAAAAAGCAGTGGACCAAGTACTGATCCCTGCGGTACCCCACTGCTTACCACCCTCCACTGAGAAAATTGCCCACCTACACTCACTCTCTGTTTTCTATGAACTAGCCAGTTTTTGATCCATAAAAGGACTTGTCCTTCTATCCCATGATTTTTGAGCTTACTTAGGAGCCTTTGATGAGGAACTTTATCAAAAGCTTTCTGGAAGTCAAGGTAAATAATATCTATTGGATCCCCCTTGTCCACATGTTTGTTCACCCCCTCAAAGAACACTAACAGGTTAGTGAGACAAGATCTTCCCTTACAGAAACCGTGCTGAGTCTGCCTCAATAGGTTTTGTTCATCTATGTGCCTACTAATTCTTTCCTTAATAATGGTTTCCACCAATTTACCCGGTATCGACGTCAGACTGACTGGCCTGTAATTTCCCGGATCTCCTCTGGAACCCTTTTTAAAGATGGGAGTGACATTAGCTACCTTCCAATCCTCAGGAATGGAGGCAGATTTTAAGGAAAGATTACATATCTTTGTCAGGAGATCTACAAGTTCACATTTGAGTTCTTTCAGAACTCTCGGATGTATGCCATCTGGGCCTGGTGATTTTTCAGTTTTTAAGTTGTCTATCAGTTTTAGGACCTCCTCTCTCGTCACCTCAATCTGACTCAGGTCTTTCAACACCCCTCCTGAAATCAGTGGTTCTGGAGTGGGCAAGCACTTCTCATCTTCCACAGTGAAGACGGAGGCAAAAAATGCATTTAGCTTCTCAGCCATTTCCCTATCATCCTTCAATACTCCTTTTACCCCTTGGTCGTCCAAGGGCCCCACTGCCTCCCTGGCTGGTTTCCTGTTTCTAATGTATTTGAAGAAAGTTTTATTGTTGGTTTTTACGTTTTTTGCTATATGCTCCTCATATTCCCTTTTTGCCTGCCTGACCTCAGACTTGCATTTTATTTGCCATAGCCTGTGTTCCGTTTTATCAGCCTCACTGTGACTAGCTTTCCACTGCTTAAAGGAATTCTTTTTACTTTTTACAGCCTCCATTACTCTGTTTGTTAACCATGCAGGCTTTTTCCTATACCTGTTTGTGCCTTTCCTAACCTGCGGAATATATATTTTTTGAGCTTCTAGGATCGTAGTTTTAAATAGATCCCAAGCTTCCCCAATTGTTTTGACCCTTTCTACTTTTCCTTTCAGTTTCCTCCCCACGTGTCCCCTCATATCAGAGAAATTACCCCTTTTAAAGTTAAAAATGGTTGTGTGAGTCTTTTTGGCCAATTCTCTATTTGTACAAATGATGAACTCAACAACATTATGATCACTGTTTCCAAGCGGTGCAATCACTTTTACATCTCTCACCAGGTCTTGAGTGTTACTTAGGACCAAATCAAGGATCGCCTCTCCCCTGGTAGGTTCCATGACCATCTGCTCCATAGCACAGTCATTTAGAGTGTCTAGAAACTCAATCTCTTTCTCTCGACTAGAACACATATTGACCCAATCAATGTGTGGGTAGTTAAAATCACCTATTACGACACAGTGTTTTTGTCTAGCTGCTATCTTTAATTCATTCATCATTTTATAATCCTCCTCTATCTTTTGATCTGGTGGGTGATAACAAACTCGCAGTGTTAAGTTTCCTTTTGGCCCCCCTATTTCAACCCATAGAACTTCCAGAAGCGAATCCAATTCACTTAGCCTCTCAATCTTTCTAGACTTTATACCCTCTCTGACATACAGAGCTACCCCACCTCCAACCCTTCCCCCCCTATCCTTCCGATATAATATATAACCGGGAATCACTGTGTCCCACTGATTTTCCTCATCCCACCAAGTTTCAGAAATACCCACAATGTCTATTTTCAATGTCCAACACCAAGCACTCCAACTCCCTGATTTTACCTCGAACACTTCTAGCATTTGTATAGGAACAGCTGTAATTTCCCATACAAGTTAAGCCTGCAACCTTCCTCTTGCTATCTCGAGACCTTGTCAGGCAGTCCATGTCACTAGCCATGGTCTCAGTGGACAATTTCAATCTACCTCCCTGTAGAAAAGCAACAGGTACCCCCTCATCTCTCTGAGATGAGCCAACCCGAACCAGAGACTTTTCATCTCCTGTCGGCTTTCCCCCAATATTCAGTTTAAAAGCTGCTCTGCCACCTTTTTGATTTTAAGTGCCAGCAGCCTGGTTCCTTCTCGGGACAAGTGGAGACCATCTCGCCTGTACAGCTCCCTCTTGTTCCAAAAAGCATCCCAGTGCCTAACAAACTTCCTCTCAATATGGAGGTTTGCTTTAGTCATCAGGGCTAGTAGCTATTGATGGACCGCCATAAATCTTTCTTTTTTAAAGAAATCCATGCTTGTGGGCATAACTACACCCTCTGGCAGTGAATTCCACAATTTGATAACTCATTGAGTTTTTTAAAAAGTATCCTTAATGTGGTGTTGAAAAGTGCCATCAAGTCACAGCTGACTTTAAGAACATAAGAGATGCCAATGTTGGATCAGGCCAATGGCCCATCTAGTCCAACACTCTGTGGCACACAGTGGCCAAAAATACCAGGTGCCATCAGGAGATCCAGCAGTGGGGCCAGGACATTAGAAGCCCTCCCACTGTTGCCCCCTCAAGCACCAAGAATATAGTGTATCGCTTGCCCCAGACTGAGAGTTCCTATTTAAACCTTGTGGCTAATATCCACTGATGGACCTCTGCTCCATATGTTTATTTAATTCCCTCTTGAAGCTGTCCATGCTTGTAGCCGCCACCACCTCCTGTGACAGTGAATTCCATGTGTTCATCACTCTTTGGGTGAAGAAGTACCTCCTTTTATCCGTTTTCAAGGGAAGAGACATTCAGAGGTGGTTTGCCATTGCCTGCCTGTGCATAACCACCCTGGGTTTCCTTGGTGTTCTCCCATTCAAATACTAACCAGAGCCAACCTTGCTTAGCTTCCAAGATCTAATGAGATTGGGCTATCCTGGGCCATCCAGGTCAGGGTATCATTAATGTACTGCCCATCAATTTCATTCCCCTTTCTCCACCCCATACATAATTTTGCAACCTCTGCCATGTACCCCCTTAGTGGTCTTTCTCTAAACTGAATACCTCACCCACTCTTTGCCTCACCTCACAGAACAGTTGGTTGCCTTCTTCTGCACATTTTCCAACTCTGCAATACCTTTTGTGAGGTACAGCAACCAGAATGCACAATATTCCATGTGAAACCTCATCATAGATCTATACAAGGGCATTTTGACTTTGGAAAAAATTAAATTGTTGTTAACAGGTAAAAAAGAAAAAAAAAAGGGGACTACATACAAAAAAAGGGGACAACATACAAACTTTCAGACTTTAGGCAAAGCCCTTCATAGCTTTGGGTTGGTTGTCGTCAATATGCAGATGATACCCAGCTTTATCCAAGTCTCTTGATGATGCAAAAGAGGTCCTATATCACTGCCTGTGGTAAACTGGCTAAGAGAGAACAAATTGAAACTAAACCCTAAAAAGACAGAGGTAATACTGGTTGGGAAGGCGGAGATCTTGAAGGACATTGTGCTCCCCACTTTTGATGGAATTCAGATGACTCTCGCTGACCTGGGGTTTCATGGGACACAGCGTTATTGATGGAGAAGCAAGTTAATACAGCTGTAAAAAAGGCTTTCTTCCAAATCAGCCTAGCCCTTTGCCATGATACAGCTGATCTGGCCACCTGGATTCAGGCCACAGTAACATCAAGACTAGACTACTGTACATTGGTCTCCCTTTAGAATCAATCTCGAAACTCCAACTGGTGCAGAATCTTGTGGCTTGCTTATTATCAGGCGCTAGATGGAGAATGCATATTACTCCAATTTTGAGCTGATCTAATTTATTACAGCAAGAGCCAGGAAAACAATACAGTTCTGATATAAGAAAGATTAAAACAGTAATAACATAGGAATAGTATAAAAACATTAACAAGAGAAAATTAATAAAATTAGTAAAATAAAATAATATTAATAAGAGAATTATACAATTCTTCCAGCTAAAATAAGTTTGTTTCCTAATAGCTAAGAAACAAAATTTTGCCACAGCGTAAGTCACTGAGATCTGGACGTCTTCTAGGAGGAATTTATGAAGGACTTCTGGCCTAAAGTCCTTGTCTGAGAGAAAAGAACAATATCGTCAGTATACATTAAGATTGAAACCTTTCTGCTACCTGAGAATGAGGGAGCATGAGCATCCGTTGAATGAAGGCATGTGATTAAAGGGTTAACACAGATGTTAAATAAGAAGGGAGCCTGAAGGCAACCTTGCCTGACTCCTCCTACAGTCGCCCCAATGGATGCCCATCCCTTACCAGGCCATCACACACAAAGCCCTTCATGGCCTTGAACCCTCATGTCTGTGAGACTGCCTCTCCCCCTATGCATCACCACAACAGCTCTGCACATCTAAGCAAGGTGCCACCCGCTAATGGGCAACATTTGTGTAACGGCCAAAATCTGCCCGAGGAGGTTGGGAAGGCTCCCCCCCCCCCGGCTTTCCACAACCTGTGCAAAACTGAACTATGCAAGAGGGTTTTTCTACACAAAATGAGTAACAATAGCTAAGCTGAGGAATCTTCTGGAAACAGTGACATCTGTCCAGAGATCACCTCACCTCACCCAGCAAGGATAAAAGGGATGAATCCGATCTTCTGAATACTGTTATTTAATTGTGATTCTCTTCTTTTATTACAGTCTTTCAATTTACTTTGCAGATTATCCTCAAACAGGTCTCCATGTTTACCCAACCTTTCTTTTATACTTTGTAACTCAATAAGCAATAAAGATTTTACCAACTCCAACAAATTAATTTTCTCTGAGGAAACCTCATCTTCCTTAGATTCTGTAGAATGTTTTCTTGGAGCCTTTGTTTGCGTTTGTTATTTTTTAAATTTTTAAAAAATCTCAGATCCCATAAAGATGTAAAAAACTAACTTAGCAAATATGTTCTTGAGCAGAACATTAACTCTGCAGATTGTAGCCTAATAGTCACCCCCCCTCAAAATTCTTCCTCTCTCCAAGTCATAAAACAGATTCTTCAAAGATGTTCCAAATTTTGAACTGACGGTAGCCTCCTCTATCTAAAAGCAGCCTCCTCCAGTCTGCAAAGTTCAAATAAAAGGGATGGGGGAAAAGCAACTAAAAGGAAAAGAGAAAAACACCAGCTCTTTGAACTACCAACGTCAAATTACAACTAGGGAGTGTCTCAAAATTGCAAACCAAAAATAGCTAACTCACAGAACTAAATCACAGGCCTCAATTCCTAGTTTTCCTCAGTCTTCTCTTGCAAGGGAAAAAACAGGTTGCTTACCTGTAACTGATGATCTTCGAGTGGTTATCTGTGCATTCACACCCATGGGATCTAGCGCACGCGCTAGATCGATCAGTGCTGTAGCAAGCTCTTTTAACAGATTTTCGCGCCCACCCCTGTGGGCATGCGCAGACATCCCGCCAGTTCCTTCAAACCGCCACAAATCAACTCCTATTAAAGATGTAGAAGCTGACAGCAGCGGGAAAGGAGGGCGGGTGGTGTGAATGCACAGATGACAACTCGAAGATCATCAGTTACAGGTAAGCAACCTGCTTATCTTCGACGTGGTCTCTGTGCTTCACACCCATGGGAGATTAGCGAGCAGTGGCCTACCTGGAGGAGGGTGCTGGCATGTCTTTACTGCGTAGCTGAAGATAGAATGTGACTTCCCATGCTGGTATTGGTGTTCATATGAACGTCTAGGGCGTAGTGCCTGATGATGGTGTTAGGCATGGCCCATGTAGCAGCTTTACAAATGTCCGGCAAGGACACTTCCTGTAGGAAGGCAGTGGAAGTCGCGACAACCCTGGTAGAATGAGCCCTGATAGGGCCAGGTAATGACTGTTTAGCGAGTAGGTAACATAGATGGATCAGACCTACAATCCACTTTGGCGCTGAGCCATGATGTGAGTACCCAGCCATGCTGAAGCGTACGAGAAGAATAGTTGTGAGTCTCATCTAGTTGGGTGCGTTCTATTGATGTAGAATAGGAGAGCCCGCTTCACATCTAAAGTGTGTAATAATTTGTCCTCCGCTGATGTTGGATTTGGGAAGAAGTCAGGGAGGAAGACCTCCACCTGCAGGTGGAACTGTGACACCACCTACGGCAGGAAGGAGATGTCCGGGACGAGGCGGACTCTGTCTGGCAGAAACGACAGGTAAGGGGTATCATGCCGGAAAGCCAATTTTTCTCCCACTCGCCTTGCTGAGGTAATAGCAATTAAAAAGGCCATTTTCCATGCTAGGAGTTTGAGGTTGCATGTTGCAAGCAGCTCAAAGGGCTTCCTCGTGAGCTGGCGTAAAATGAGGGGAAGGTCCCAGGGGGCGACTGGAGTTTTGACAGGAGGGTAGAGATGCAATAAACCCTTTAAAAACATTTTGAAATCAGATGGGAAAACAAAGTGCATCCGTCAACTGGAACATGGTAGGCCGAAACAGCGGCCAAATAAACTTTCAACGATGAATGGAAAAGTCCGGAGTCAGCTAGGGTGAGGAGGAATTGGAAGACTCGTTCGAGACCCACTGAGGTGGCTCGAGGGGCGTCATCACCAAGGGAAGAACAGAACCATTGCCATATATAATTGTAGGACCGCCGCATAGTGGGTGTCAGCTAGCTGCCATTGTCATTCCGGTTCCTGTGTAGTTCCCTGCACCCCCTCCCTCTCGTTCCTTGTTTGCTTGAGTTATGTTATGTAGTCCGCGGAACTTGCCAAGGTCGTGCAGCTGGGTGTAGGGGGAGAGCTTCGCCTAGGATGTTTTGGGTATCTCGCGTGTGAACTGAACCTGTGTTGACATTATAGAACTGTTGCGTTCCCATGCAATGGGCGCGAACTGTATGGTCTATTCCCGCCAGCGGGAACTGGACCCATTGGTCCTTCTCCGGTTCAAATGTCTTTATTATGCCTTCCCTGGTTACCTGTAGTTATTCCTAACAATGTCCTGTTCTGGTTAAACCAACGCTTTGAAATAAACCTTACTTGCTTTGCAACGTGGAGTTGCTTTGAATGCTTGGGATCCAACAGTGGGTTTCCTGGAATTCAACAGGACATTCTTTACGCGGGTGGAGAAGGCGGTGACGTTATTCTCCATGTCAATTTCAGCTGTGGTATGTCGTGATGTAGGACAGGGGAGTTGGAGAGAAGGAGGAGGTCCTGAGCCGGAGGGAATTGATGGTATATCCCCTGTGATAACTCCAGGACTGTTGAAAACCAAGGTTGTCTTGGCCACCATGGAGTTATTAAGATGCAGTCCGTGGTGTCTTTGAGTATTTTGCGGACCACTCTCAGAAGCAGAGGTAAGGGGGGGAACAGGTAAAGAAGTCCCGTGGACTAAGGGTAAAGGAGACCGTCTCCCAGAGATCGTGGATCCTTGTCTCCCCGACTGCAGAACAGAGGACACCGTGTGTTGCTTTTTGTGGCAAAGACATTGACTTGGGGAGCTCCCCACTTGTGGAAGAGTGGGAGGAGGTATGTTGGGTTCAACCCCCACTCATGAAGGCTGAGCCCTGCTCGACTTAGATGGTCTGCCTGCACGTGTACGGGAATGTGAGTGGCCACGAGGAAAATGTTGTTGGCGATGCAAAGCTCCCACAATTGGGTGGCAAGGTTGCAGAGGCGGAGGGAAACAGTGCCTCCCTGTCTGTTGACATAAGAGAGCGCTGTGGTGTTGTCTGTGAGGACCGTGACATATTTCCCCTTGATTAAAGGTAGGAAGCTGGTGACAGCGTGTTGTATAGCCAGCAGTTCTAGGAAGTTTATGTGTCGCTTCCTCATCTGCACGTCCCATTTGTCTCCAACAGAAAGGCCCATGGAGTGTGCACTCCATCCTTTCAGGGAAGCATCCGTTGTTATGGTGACTTCGAGTGATGGAGGGTGGAAGGGCGCTCCCTGGAGGATATTCGAAGGGACAGTCCACCAAATTAATGAGTCCTGTATGCTGGGAAGAGGGGACAGGACAACAGTGTGTGCGTTTTTTGACAGGTCGTAGTTGCGGATAAACCAGAGCTGTAAAGGCCGCATTTTGAGTCTGGCAAAGATGAGAACCGACGTAGTTGCAGCCATCAGACCAAGTAGCCTCTGAATTTGGAAGGCAGTGACGGAGGGTTGGGTACGGACAATGGTTGCTAAGGAAATGATATCCGCTGCTCTGTCATGGGGCAGGTAAGCCATACATGTCTGTGAATCCAGTATTGCGCCGATGTACTGTATTCGCTGGACCGGACACAATTGAGACTTTTGTCGATTGACTTGCAGGCCCAGATTCTCCAGTAGTGCCAGAGTCTCTGTGACATTGGAGACCAAGGCGTTCTTGGAAGGCGCTACCAGAAGCCAATCGTCTATATATGGGTAGATGGAGATAACCCCGGAGATGGAGGAAAGCTGCAACCACTTTGTGAAGACCCTTGGGGAGCTGGAGAGGCCGAATGGAAGGGCTGTATACTGGTAGTGCTGTTGACCAATCGCAAAGCGTAGGTATTGGCGGTGGAAGGGGTGGATAGTAAGGTGGAAATATGCGTCTTGGAGGTCGAGAGTGGCCATCCAGATGTGTCTGCGAAGCAATGGCATGATCTGTTGTAGGGACACCATGCGGAAGCGGTGGTAGGTCACAAAACGATTCAGTTCCCTTAGATCTAATATGGGTCGAATGCCTCCGTCTCTCTTCGGGACTGTGAAGTATCGGGAATAGAATCCTGTCCCTTGGAGGTGCGGTGGTACGTGTTCGATGGCTCCCTTCTGCAGAAGGATGGACACCTCCTCGAGGAGAGGTGGGGAAGGGGGCGTGGAGACGACAACAGGAGTATTGGGGTTCTGGTGGAGCTGAATTTTGTAGCCTCAGGACAATATGGACAGTACCCAGTCGTCCGAGGTGATGTGACGCCAATTTTGAAGAAAGGGTGACAGATGGGTTAGAGCTGACTCGGTGACTGGGAAGTCAAAAACCCTGCTTGGAGGGTTTGGACCGTTTGGTGCAGGCAGCTTGTTGTCCGGAACTGAATTTTGGTTTTTGGAAGGTGGGCTTTTGGCCTCCCGAAGACGTTCTTGGTCTCCATTGTGTGTCCAGAGATTGATGAGTTGGGGTACCCCTCTGCCAGGACCACAGAGGTGATATCTCCTATTTTATGGGATTCTTTGAAGCCAGCTGAGAGGTTTTTTAATAGTGAAAGCCACTTTTCTGAATAAACAAAAAACCCCAGAAGAGATGAGATTTGCTAAATATAATATCATTATTAGAAAAACAACACAAGGAAAAAGGGGGCAAATGTTCCAATTCTTACTTAAAGAAAGAAGAGTCTTAGAACGTTTAGAGGCAGAAAAGATTTTTAAAAAATAACTTGCTCTATCTTAAGCAGTGCCATTGGTATAATACACCTAAAATTTTAAAATCTATAGCCAGAAGGGTTAAACAGAAAAAGGAGGCAAATACGATACATCAATTAAAAGACAAGTCGGGCAAAATTGTTACAAACTCATCATCAATTATGAATATCTTTAAAACTTTTTATTCAAAACTATGTACTTCAGAGAATCCAAGTAAAGAAAAAATTGAGAAATATTTAGCCTTACATCCTCTTACTAAATTGGCAAAAGAATACGTGGATTTGATGGAAAGGCCTATTACATCAGAAGATGTGCTGGAATCAATTCAAAAGCTGAAATCAAATAAATCACTGGGCCCTGATGGCTATATAAGTGAGTTTTATAAGAAATATGCCTGTCTTTTAGTTCAACCTTTAGCAGAGGCTTGTAATCAAGTTTTGGAGACAGGTAAGCTACCACCTTCCTGGTCTGCAGCAACGATGGTAATACTTTCTAAAACTAATATTGGCCCCTGCCACACGGGCAGGAAACTGCAGAGGAGAAGTGTGGCTGTTTGCCCCGGGGCAAACTAACATGCAGTAAAGCGATCAGACCTACTGTGGAGGTTCTGTGGAGGTACTGTGGAGGTTCCATGGCAAGGGAGAGGTGCCGATCACAACACACGCCTGCGCGCAATGAAGAAGCGCGCGGCGCGGCGAACTGGTTTTCTTTTTTTGTGTACACTACGAATGCGCATGCTCCGTTGGGTGCGTGTGCGCATCCACGGAGACGTGGGGGGAAAAAAACCCTTTTCCGCAAGGGGACATGGGCGGGCGCCGGATACCACCGGAAACGCGATCAGACGCCCGCCCTTGCCCCGCAGTTTCTGGAAACTAGTACCTCCAAGGTACTAGTTTTTTGCTGCGCTTTTTCGGCAGGAAGCCTCAGTTGTGCCACGGAAGCGCTACGCTTCCCAGATGTGCTGGTGAGATCGCGACCGGAAACTCCGCTTGTCTTCCGTATCTCTTGCGTGGCTAATGTTGCGTGTGACCGCAGCCCAAATATCTTAAACAAAAGTTTTGTCAAAAATACCCTAAAAATATGTATGTTATCTTGGAGAATAAAACATAAAAGGAAATCAACGTGTATAGGGTCTCTAAAATCAAAGAAGGACTGATTAAATACTCAGCGAAGGAAATAGTTAACATCTTTGCAAAATACTACAAAACTCTTTAAAGCACTAGAAATCCGCAACAAGATACAGTTAAAGAATATCTTAACTCCTTGCTAACCCTACCGAAGCTCAATAAGGAGTACTCAGATTTAATGGAACAGGAAATTTCTATAAAAGAAGTAACAGAAGCAATTAAAAACTTGAAAAATAATAAAGCTACTGGATAAGATGGAATACCTGCAGAATTTTACAAGTCTTTCAGTGCAACACTAGCAGAATACCTTGTAAATACGTGTAACAAGATCTTACAAAAAGGCATTATACTGTCTACTTGGTCTGATTCGGCGATTACAGTAATACACAAGGATGGAAAAGATCCAACCATTCCCTCATAGTACAGACCAATAGCACTGCTTAATCATGATAATAAATTTTTACGACAATCATCGCTAATAGATTAAAAACCTTTATCACAGAATATATCAAATCATATCAAATAGGTTTCATCCCAAACTGACAATTAACAGATAACATACAGAGAACCATCAACATAATTATTCACGAGAAATAGAATGGAAAGGACTCGATAATTCTAGCAATAAACTTTGCTAGATAATTCTAGCAACAAATTCGACCTTTGACTCAGTCGAAACAACTTACATGAGAGAACTATTTAAGAAGCTAGGATTCGGAGAAAACTTCTTATGAATGATACATGCTTTATGTATGAGAAATAAAGCCAAAGTATGGGTTAATGGTAATGATTTCCCATTCTTTCAACTAACAAGAGGGATGAGACAAGGGTGCCCATTGTCACACTTAATCTTCACAATCGCAATAGAACCGTTGCCCAAAGATCTCAGAACTAACCAGCAATTCAAAGGAATAAAAACAGAAGGGAGAACCCATAAAATAAATCTTTATGCCGATGACATGACACTTTATATCTCAAACACAGTGGATTCTTTACAGGCAATACAACACACCTTATCAATATTCGGGGACATATCAGGACTGCGAATTAACCCTTCGAAATCAGAGATATCCCCTATACATCCGGAACAGACAATAATGTCAGCACTACAGAGATTGTAACCATATAAATGGGTCACAGAAAATTGGAGACATCTAGGGGGCAGCTGTTGCAGAACTATGGCTTGCCCAAGGTCATCCAGCAGGTGCAAGTGGAGGAGTGGGGAATCAAACCCGATTCTCCCAGATTAGAGTCCGCGCACTTAACCACTACACCAAATGAAGGGATCATTAGATAAAAATAAACAGAGCAAATAAAGCAAATGAATCAATTGAAATAAGGCAACGATTCACAAGAGGTACACACATGAAAATCATAAGCAAACATAACTATTTACACAAACTGTTTATGTTCTTGAAGGAGCAGGCGTAACTGTATACACACAAACACTTTGTGTGGATGAGTATTTTGAGTAAGCACCAGCCCCAGAGTCCGGAGTAAGTGGCAGCACAAACAATTTGTGCTGAAATGCAACTTCCATGAACATTTTGAAGTCACCTCCCACCCGGAGTCCAAAGTGTATGGAGGCATACAGAAGTTGTGCTGAAATGTGGGCAGTCCAGAGTATTTAAAAGTCACCCCCCCCATGTCCAGGACAATCTGGGATTCTTGGCAACCCCACTTTGTAATCTGAGACAGTGTCTAGAGAGCCCCGGAAGTGGTGTTTGTGGCTGACCATGGATGACTGATCACAGGCAGGCAGGGGCTTGCAGAGGCAGGAGTGATGTCTTTGAACAGGGAAGCAGAGTGTCAGAGTCTAGGGTCAGTCCAAGCCAAATTTCAGGGTCAGAGTCAAAGTTTAGTCCAAAGGCCAGTCACCAAGACAGCAGAATCCAGTTTAGAGCATTATACAGGAAGCAAGGTCCAGCAGTCCAAGGTGTCAGCTAGCTGCCATTGTCATTCCGGTTCCTGTGTAGTTCCCTGCACCCCCTCCCTCTCGTTCCTTGTTTGCTTATGTTATGTAGTCCGCGGAACTTGCCAAGGTCGTGCCGCTGGGTGTAGGGGGAGAGCTTCGCCTAGGATGTTTTGGGTATCTCGCGTGTGAACTGAACCTGTGTTGACATTATAGAACTGTTGCGTTCCCATGCAATGGGCGCGAACTGTAGGGTCTATTCCCGCCAGCGGGAACTGGACCCATTGGTCCTTCTCCGGTTCAAATGTCTTTATTATGCCTTCCCTGGTTACCTGTAGTTATTCCTAACAATGTCCTGTTCTGGTTAAACCAACGCTTTGAAATAAACCTTACTTGCTTTGCAACGTGGAGTTGCTTTGAATGCTTGGGATCCAACAGTGGGTTTCCTGGAATTCAACAGGACATTCTTTACGCGGGTGGAGAAGGCGGTGACGTTATTCTCCATGTCAATTTCAGCTGTGGTATGTCGTGATGTAGGACAGGGGAGTTGGAGAGAAGGAGGAGGTCCTGAGCCGGAGGGAATTGATGGTATATCCCCTGTGATAACTCCAGGACTGTTGAAAACCAAGGTTGTCTTGGCCACCATGGAGTTATTAAGATGCAGTCCGTGGTGTCTTTGAGTATTTTGCGGACCACTCTCAGAAGCAGAGGTAAGGGGGGGAACAGGTAAAGAAGTCCCGTGGACTAAGGGTAAAGGAGACCGTCTCCCAGAGATCGTGGATCCTTGTCTCCCCGACTGCAGAACAGAGGACACCGTGTGTTGCTTTTTGTGGCAAAGACATTGACTTGGGGAGCTCCCCACTTGTGGAAGAGTGGGAGGAGGTATGTTGGGTTCAACCCCCACTCATGAAGGCTGAGCCCTGCTCGACTTAGATGGTCTGCCTGCACGTGTACGGGAATGTGAGTGGCCACGAGGAAAATGTTGTTGGCGATGCAAAGCTCCCACAATTGGGTGGCAAGGTTGCAGAGGCGGAGGGAAACAGTGCCTCCCTGTCTGTTGACATAAGAGAGCGCTGTGGTGTTGTCTGTGAGGACCGTGACATATTTCCCCTTGATTAAAGGTAGGAAGCTGGTGACAGCGTGTTGTATAGCCAGCAGTTCTAGGAAGTTTATGTGTCGCTTCCTCATCTGCACGTCCCATTTGTCTCCAACAGAAAGGCCCATGGAGTGTGCACTCCATCCTTTCAGGGAAGCATCCGTTGTTATGGTGACTTCGAGTGATGGAGGGTGGAAGGGCGCTCCCTGGAGGATATTCGAAGGGACAGTCCACCAAATTAATGAGTCCTGTATGCTGGGAAGAGGGGACAGGACAACAGTGTGTGCGTTTTTTGACAGGTCGTAGTTGCGGATAAACCAGAGCTGTAAAGGCCGCATTTTGAGTCTGGCAAAGATGAGAACCGACGTAGTTGCAGCCATCAGACCAAGTAGCCTCTGAATTTGGAAGGCAGTGACGGAGGGTTGGGTACGGACAATGGTTGCTAAGGAAATGATATCCGCTGCTCTGTCATGGGGCAGGTAAGCCATACATGTCTGTGAATCCAGTATTGCGCCGATGTACTGTATTCGCTGGACCGGACACAATTGAGACTTTTGTCGATTGACTTGCAGGCCCAGATTCTCCAGTAGTGCCAGAGTCTCTGTGACATTGGAGACCAAGGCGTTCTTGGAAGGCGCTACCAGAAGCCAATCGTCTATATATGGGTAGATGGAGATAACCCCGGAGATGGAGGAAAGCTGCAACCACTTTGTGAAGACCCTTGGGGAGCTGGAGAGGCCGAATGGAAGGGCTGTATACTGGTAGTGCTGTTGACCAATCGCAAAGCGTAGGTATTGGCGGTGGAAGGGGTGGATAGTAAGGTGGAAATATGCGTCTTGGAGGTCGAGAGTGGCCATCCAGATGTGTCTGCGAAGCAATGGCATGATCTGTTGTAGGGACACCATGCGGAAGCGGTGGTAGGTCACAAAACGATTCAGTTCCCTTAGATCTAATATGGGTCGAATGCCTCCGTCTCTCTTCGGGACTGTGAAGTATCGGGAATAGAATCCTGTCCCTTGGAGGTGCGGTGGTACGTGTTCGATGGCTCCCTTCTGCAGAAGGATGGACACCTCCTCGAGGAGAGGTGGGGAAGGGGGCGTGGAGACGACAACAGGAGTATTGGGGTTCTGGTGGAGCTGAATTTTGTAGCCTCAGGACAATATGGACAGTACCCAGTCGTCCGAGGTGATGTGACGCCAATTTTGAAGAAAGGGTGACAGATGGGTTAGAGCTGACTCGGTGACTGGGAAGTCAAAAACCCTGCTTGGAGGGTTTGGACCGTTTGGTGCAGGCAGCTTGTTGTCCGGAACTGAATTTTGGTTTTTGGAAGGTGGGCTTTTGGCCTCCCGAAGACGTTCTTGGTCTCCATTGTGTGTCCAGAGATTGATGAGTTGGGGTACCCCTCTGCCAGGACCACAGAGGTGATATCTCCTATTTTATGGGATTCTTTGAAGCCAGCTGAGAGGTTTTTTAATAGTGAAAGCCACTTTTCTGAATAAACAAAAAACCCCAGAAGAGATGAGATTTGCTAAATATAATATCATTATTAGAAAAACAACACAAGGAAAAAGGGGGCAAATGTTCCAATTCTTACTTAAAGAAAGAAGAGTCTTAGAACGTTTAGAGGCAGAAAAGATTTTTAAAAAATAACTTGCTCTATCTTAAGCAGTGCCATTGGTATAATACACCTAAAATTTTAAAATCTATAGCCAGAAGGGTTAAACAGAAAAAGGAGGCAAATACGATACATCAATTAAAAGACAAGTCGGGCAAAATTGTTACAAACTCATCATCAATTATGAATATCTTTAAAACTTTTTATTCAAAACTATGTACTTCAGAGAATCCAAGTAAAGAAAAAATTGAGAAATATTTAGCCTTACATCCTCTTACTAAATTGGCAAAAGAATACGTGGATTTGATGGAAAGGCCTATTACATCAGAAGATGTGCTGGAATCAATTCAAAAGCTGAAATCAAATAAATCACTGGGCCCTGATGGCTATATAAGTGAGTTTTATAAGAAATATGCCTGTCTTTTAGTTCAACCTTTAGCAGAGGCTTGTAATCAAGTTTTGGAGACAGGTAAGCTACCACCTTCCTGGTCTGCAGCAACGATGGTAATACTTTCTAAAACTAATATTGGCCCCTGCCACACGGGCAGGAAACTGCAGAGGAGAAGTGTGGCTGTTTGCCCCGGGGCAAACTAACATGCAGTAAAGCGATCAGACCTACTGTGGAGGTTCTGTGGAGGTACTGTGGAGGTTCCATGGCAAGGGAGAGGTGCCGATCACAACACACGCCTGCGCGCAATGAAGAAGCGCGCGGCGCGGCGAACTGGTTTTCTTTTTTTGTGTACACTACGAATGCGCATGCTCCGTTGGGTGCGTGTGCGCATCCACGGAGACGTGGGGGGAAAAAAACCCTTTTCCGCAAGGGGACATGAGCGGGCGCCGGATACCACCGGAAACGCGATCAGACGCCCGCCCTTGCCCCGCAGTTTCTGGAAACTAGTACCTCCAAGGTACTAGTTTTTTGCTGCGCTTTTACGGCAGGAAGCCTCAGTTGTGCCACGGAAGCACTACGCTTCCCAGATGTGCTGGTGAGATCGCGACCGGAAACTCCGCTTGTCTTCCGTATCTCTTGCGTGGCTAATGTTGCGTGTGACCGCAGCCAAAGATACTTTGATTCCTTCATCATATCACCCAATATCTCTGTTGAATGCCGATTTTAAGTTATTCACAACAATTTTGGCAAATTGTATGAACCAATTTATTGTTAACTATATTTCTCAGGATAAAGTGGGCTTTACGCCCAGCAGAGATCTTATAGAAAATACCCATAAGGCACTTCATATGGTGCAACATTAACAGAATATAAAGCAGCAAATTATTTTACTTTCTTTAGATGTAGAAAAAGCTTTTGATTCCCTAGAAATCCCTTATTTAAAATCAGTGCTCATGCACATGGGTTTTAGGGGGGAAATTTTGACAGCCATTTCAGCTATTTATACTAATCCACAAGTTAACATAAAGCAATAATATATATTCTGATAATATTCGTCTAAGAAGAGGAACCCGTCAAGGGTGTCCTCGGTTGCCAAGTGCTTTTTGCACTGGCAATGGAACCATTGGCAAATGAAATTAGAGGTAAGAGACAAATTAGAGGTATTAAAATAAATCAAAAAGAATATAAACATGCTTTTTGGGGATGAAATTTTGTTATTTTTATCAAATCCAATACAATGATTAGAGAGCTTACAGCCAGTATTAGACATTTTTGCAGAGATTTCAGGTTTAAAAATAAATCAAGAAAAATCAAATTTACTACCACTTAATTATTTTACATATAAACAAAAATATAACCATAAGTAGGCTACTAGAAATATTATATATTTAGGCATTAATATTACAAAACATTCGGATCAGCTTTTAAAGAATAATCATGATCTTGTACATCAAGAACATCTTAATAAACTTACATCATGGGAAAAATCATACTTCACCTGGATGGATAGGTATAATTTAATTAAATATTTCTTTACCCCCTAAATGTATCTTTTTATTTAGAGATATACCAATTAGGATACCTAGTAAAAAGTTAAAACTTTGGCAAGATACATTAACAACATTTTTATGGGCTAATAAAAACCATCATATTCACTTTAAAACTCTGATCTGGCCTACAAATAAGGGAGGTATGCAATATTCTAATTTAAACAAATATTATAAAGCTATTCATCTCTCTACCAGTGAAGATAAACCTGCTGGATTAATGTTTTTAATTCATATTTTCACCCAATAGATATACAAAGTATCATATGGCAACGAAAGACAGATTGGCGTGTAGCTATATATAGGAATAAATTTACTGGGGCAGCTTTGAGTATCTGGGATATATATATAAAACAACTAGTGCCAGAACATTCTCACTTTTCCTCCTTATTAAATCAGATCAAGCCTTCAGGGCAACAAAAAAAAGATGGTAAATTGTGGAAGTTGCCAAAATTACTAAACTAATTGACTTAACAATAGGGAATAAAGTACTAGATAAACAATCCTTAGGGAAAAAAGATGGAAAAGCCAATGTCATAGTATATATTTTATCAATTCCGCTCTCAAACATATTAAAGTCCCCACTAACAGATTTCAAGAGAGTGCTCAATTCCTGTGAACATAATAAAAAAGGATTACTCTCTAAAATATATAAGATTCTAAGTGAAACTGAATCACCTGGAAAGGTATCATATCAGTATAAATGGCAAAGGATTGTTAAATTATTCTGAAGGAAGACATTTGGGGGGAAATGTGGGTATCTATAGATTATAATTTGTCTGTACTTTTAATGAAATTTCAAACTTTTAAGGTTCTTGCCTGTTGGTATTATGCACCTAAAATGCTTTTAAACTAAATTAGGAATATAAGTCCATACTGTTGGAAACAATGTGGGCACATCAGATCATATATGGATTGTTGGTTGTATTGCCCTAAAATAATGTATTTATTTATTTATTTATTTAAATTTATAACCCGCCCTCCCTGCAAACAAAAAATATCTTCAATTTCAGGATATACCCTTGAACTAACTCCTGAATCTCTATTTTTTGAACTATAAGATAGAATTCAACTGTATCCACATAGGGTAATCATTGTTATTTTATTAACTATAGCTAAATGAACTTTTTCTCATTATTGGAAAAACCCAACAGCCCCCCCCCCTTACCTCTATGGCATAAAAATATATGGTATCGTATTTTAGATTATTTAGAACAGCAAGGTGAAATTCCTCTGAATCAATGAAAACTTTATATTTTTGAATTAGTTATCTAATATTTATAATCATCCTGGAAAGATGTATGTAAAACTCTAGGAACATTAAAGGAATAGGATACCTTATGTTATTATAATTCAAGAACTATAGAAACAGATACGAGAGCTTGGGTAAATGTTAAATGTTAAAGTATACAAAGGAAAAATGCTAGTTTGCAGTCTCTAAATTTTTAATGTTATACTTTTATTGTATATGTATTTTTAATGTTATACTTTTATTGTATATGTATTCATATAATCTTGGTATTTTTATAACTGTTTTGTAGGTATGTCTGTAGGTACCTGAAATAAATTATTTTTTTCAAAAGAAGAGGAAGAAGAAGAAATTGAGAAAGAAGTGGGAGGGAGAACTCTGTTTCTTTTGAGCTGACTACCTGTAAAGACAATTTACATTAAACTTCTGCACATTCACAGCATACACAAACCCCACATTCACAAAATAAACTAACAAACTATTACATAGATCTGCAAACTTGGCCACTGCACTGCTCACCCCAATTCTATATTATTTTTGAACAAATCAAATAACACCAGTTGCAATACTGATCATTGTGGGACCTCACTGCCCACTTCCCTCCACTGCAAGAACTCTGTGTGTGTGTGTGTGTGTTTGTACTCTCTGCTTTCTGGGTTTAACCAATTTTTAGTCCATAAAGGGCCTGACTTTTTATTCCCTGACTTCTAAGGGATTTCCAACTGGCCTCAACGGGGCAAGGGCTTTTTTGGCCCTGGCCCCACCTGGTGGAATGAACTTCCATTAGAAACCAGGGCGCTATTACAGTTCCCCGCGGGGCCTGCGAGACAGAGCTCTTCCACCAGGCTTCCAGTTGAGACAGCAGATGCCCACCTGCTACTGGCCTCCCCTCTAGTCACCTCAGATCCGAATGGCTACCTGGGAACCAACTGCTTCTTGCTGAGATCAGTTGAGGCACCGGGCTTTCATTGATTGCTGGTTTTTGATAGGTTCTTAGATAAATTTGCAGGGAGGGCAGGATACAAATAGAATCAAGGGAATAAGTAAATAAATAAATAAAATAAGCTCACTCAAGAATCTTTGGTGGGACCCCAACAAAAGACTTTTAGAAGTTCAAATCTATTAGGTCTACCAGATCACCTTTACCCACAAATTGTTAACCTTCTCAAAGAACTCCAAAAAGTAACAGAATCAGTTTTCTTTTACAGAACTCATGCTGAATTTCCCTCAGCAGGCTTTGTTCCTCTATCTATTATAAATCAAAAATAATAAACAATAATAATAAATAATTTATCCAGAACAGATTATAGGCTAACTGGCCTGTAAGTTCCTGGATCCCCACTGGATCCCTTCTTATAAAATTTATGTAGCATTTGCTATTTTCCAGTCCTCCAATAAAGAGGCCGGTTTTGGCAACAGGTGTTAATAGAGCAACAGTTTCACATAGAACATAAGAACATATCAGAAGCCAATGTTGGATCAGGCCAATGGCCCATCCAGTCCAACACTCTGTCACACAGTGGCCAAAAATACCAGGTGCCATCAGGAGGTCCAGCAGTGGGGCCAGGACACTAGGAGCCCCTCCCACTGTTGACCCCCCCCAAGCACCAAGAAGACAGAGCATCACTTGCCCCAGACTGAGAGTTCCTATCTATAACCCGTGGCTAATAGCCACTAATAGACCTCTGCTCCATGTGTTTATCCAATTCCCTCTTGAAGCCATCCATCCTTGTAGCCACCACCATCTTCTGTAGCAGTGAATTCCATGTGTTAATCACTCTTTGGGTGAAGAAGTACTTCCTTTTATCCATTCTAACCCGACTGCTCAGCAATTTCATTGAGTTTCTGACAGTTCGGACCCCATCAACGTGTATTTATAATTAGGATTTTTAACTCCGATGTGCATCACTTTGCACTTAGCCACACTGAACCCCATTTGCCACATTGATGCCCACTCGCCCATCCTCAACAGATCCCTTTGGAGTGCCTCACAATCCTCCCTGGTTCTCACCACCCTGAAAAACTTTGTGTCATCCGCAAATTTAGCCACTTCACTGCTTACTCCCAACTCCAAATCATTCATGAACAAGTTAAAAAGCATTGGACCCAGTACAGATCCCTGTGGTACCCCACTGCTTACCTCCCTCCACTGAGAAAATTGCCCATTTATACTCACTCTCTGTTTCCTATTAATTAGCCAGTTTTTGATCCACAAAAGGACTATTGAACTTACTTAGGAGCCTTTGATGAGGATCTATTGGGTCCCCCTGGTCCACATGTTTGTTCACCCCCTCAAAGAACATTAACAGGTTATTGAGACAAGATCTTCCCTTACAGAACCCATGCTGAGTCTCCCTCAATAGGTTTTGTTTATCTATGTGCCTACTAATTCTTTCCTTAATAACAGTTTCCACCAACTTACCCGGACCCTTTTTAAATATGGGAGTGACATTAGCTACCTTCCAATCCTCAGGAATCGAGGCAGATTTTAATGAAAGATTACATATTTTTTCAGGTGATCCAAAAGTTCACATTTGAGTTCTTTCAGAACTCTTGGATGTATGCCATCCGGGCCTGGTGATTTATCAGTTTTTAAGTTGTCTATCAGTCGTAGGACCTCCTCTCTCGTCACCTCAATCTGACTCAGGTCTTTCAACACCTCTCCCGAAATCAGGGGTTCTGGAGTGGGCAAGCACTTCTCATCTTCCACAGTGAAGACAGAGGCAAAAAACGCATTCAGCTTCTCAGCCATTTCCCTATCATCCTTCAGTACTCCTTTTACCCCTTGGTCATCCAAGGACCCCACTGCCTCCCTGGCTGGTTTCCTGCTTCTAATGTATTTGAAGAAAGTTTTATTGTTGGTCTTTATGTTTTTTGCTATTTGCTCCTCCTATTCCCTTTTTGCCTGCCTGACCACAGACTTGCATTTTATTTGCCACAGCCTGTGTTCCCTTTAATCAACCTCAGTGAGACTAGCTTTTCACCGCTTAAAAGAATCCTTCTTACCTTTTACAGCTTCCATTACTTTGTTTGTTAACTTTTTTCTATACCTGTTTGTGCCTTTCTTAACCTGCGGTATATATTTTTTCTGAGCTTCTAGGATTGTAGTTTTCAATAGTCTCCAAGCTTCCCCAATGGTTTTGACCCTTTCTACTTTTCCTAACCCTAACCCAAACCTGAGGCATATCTGGGCTTCAGTTAGTATGGTTTTAAATCGGTTCCAAGCATCTTGCAGGAATCTGATTCTCCTGGATCTCCCTTTGAAGTCCCTTCCGACTAGTTCCTTCATTTTTGCAAAGTTCTCCCTTTTTAAACCAAAAGGATAACCTTAGAGGGGAAAAACTACATCAAAACCTAACTGAAGATGAGAGACCAATTCTAAGTGTTTCAGATAGAAGAGGAAGTTCTTCTTTCATTACCTGCAACAAGTTCAAGTTTCTCTCCAGGATCTCCTTCTGAGTAGAGTTTTGGATGGCACCGATATCCAATCTGACTGATGAGACTTGCTGGGAGAGCAACTAAGTCTCGCCGAATGAGGACACAGGAGCGGCTCTCCAATGGCACCTGTTCTGGTTTCTCTGGAGGCCCTTGGAATGAAGCAGAGACAAAGAGCAGGAGCATTAAAGAAAGATGATATACTGTGTGAACCTGCTATTTGTGGGCCCCTGGCGGCTCTGGAAACAGAGAGAGCTGGCCATCAGGAGGCTGGGAAGGGGAAGGGGACCCTCTCCAGCAGCCGGCTGGAAATCACTCTGGGTCTGTGTGGAAACCTGTGGTGCCAGGTCCCCTTGCGCTTCAACGGCTTGCATGGGCTCCATACTCTGCTGATGGGATATGTGTGTTTGAAGCCGGACCACCTGACTGGTCACAGGGCAGGGTGGATAACAAGCCAAGTGGTCCCAGAAGAAGCAGGAGGAGTCAAAGTCATCGGCTTGAGACGCTACCTTCGCCCTATCAGACAGCATCAAGTCCTTCTTTCTTGTAGCTCAGCCTCATTACAAGCTAATTCTGATGCAAGGAAATGCACAATAAGTGACATAAAAGTGAAATGCTGAGCTGCAACGGAAAAAAAAAGAGTCTTCATGCAGGAAAGACAGCAGAACAAGAGCCAGCCACAGACTGGTATTCTGCTTCAGATACCCTTCAGAATCTCTCAGACGTTCCATTCCCTTGGAGAAAGATTATACTGGAGCTTCTGTTGCCTTGTGGTTCCCGTTTCACACACAGTGGGAACTTCTGAGAGGGCTCCTCAACACCGTTATGCAAGGACACCTTCCCTGCCGTGTATTGGGCATTTTTAGGGAATGGGTGGGACCAGGTGGGTCTTGTGCCCATCAGAGCTTTGGGTGGAACAGGAGATTCTGATTGGCTCTGCAGATGGAAGAAACATGGCTTCAGCAGCCACGGAAGCTGCGGCACACAGATCCTCACTGCCGCCCAAGTCTTGGCCATCATGCTCTCCCTGAACAGGAGGTAGACAGAGAAGCCCACGACGGCACAAGCCCACAGGTTTGCTCTGGCTGGAAGAAGGAAAACAAAGCCCTTCCCACCAAACTGTGCCAGGGACAAAAGTATGCTGGCTGGCCTGAATGGCCTCTTCCCCACTGCAAGCAGCACTCTTGTGGCTGAGGAGAACGAGACGGCCGGGATGCATATGGGAAAGCAAAAGCCACGCCTGCTCAGACCTGCTGGGGTCCTATTCTCCCTGCTCTGCTGCTGCCACAGCTGCTGCTGCTGAGGAGCAAACTAAGCCAGCTAGTTTGAATGTGGCCCCCCCCCCCCCCCGCGCGCGCGAATTCCCACCCCAAGAACAGCTCCTGGGATGAATGCAGGCTGGCTGGTTGGAAGGTGTGGGAGAGCAATACCTGAGAAAGGAGAAAGGTGGCGTGTACATTTTGTAAATAAATAAATATACCCCCTCCCGGGACGAGAGCAGGGTGTAAAGCTCTTCTCTTCCCTCTTCCTGGAGACTTTGTGGCTTTTTGTGTCTGAGGGGTATGTTGGGGGGATCTCACTGTTGACATCAAATTACAATGAAGAAAAAAGGAGGTCTATTTTGCTCGTGTTAATTTTAAGCAATACATTTTAAGTCATACACACTTCAATAACTTTGGAAATATCTTTTATGTTTCTATCAAAATCTGGCCAGGATTTCTCTAACTGTGCCCATCACCTATGCAGTGAGCTCCAGCTGCTGCTGCTGTCAAGAGGCACACGTGCCGGGCTCCTCTGGGCAGCGGGGGCTCCCCTGGAGTGAGGGAGTCAGAAGGAGCATTTCCCCCGTCTGCACGGGAGTGTTACATGCCTGCAAAATGAAGACACATACTGTCCGGTGAAGGTTTCTTAGCTAGTTCATTATGCGGACTTATTTTGGGTGTATGCAAGAAAATGTTTTTAAGCAATATGTTAATTTTAAAAGGCATCCCACTAAACAGAACTTCTGTCTGACATCCTGAAGCTATTATCAGATTTATGCATAATATCAATCCCTGATCTTTTGTGGCTGACTCTGTCTCCCGTGGCAGCCATTTTGTGATTCCACATGGGCCTGCAGGCTGTGGACTCCCACCTCATAGGGTCACCTTACACTGGAGAATTGTAGGATCTTCACTATAATTCTTTACAAACATATGAAATCCAGGGTCACAGAAGCAAGGGCACCACCATTTCGATACAGCAATTCCACCAGTTCTCAGCAATTCCACCAGTTAAAACACACACACACACACACACACACACACACACACACACACACACAAGAATTCTTCCTGCTCTACTTGCTTGCCCTCCCCATCAATGTATTCTAATTCATCTTGCAGAAAACTACTTCTTCCAGTCATTATCTTACAATTGATGACCATGTCCCAAAAGCCCAAGGCAAGATGGGAGGGAAGGAGGTCTGGCCTTCCAACAGCTGCCGGCCACCTGCAGAGGGAAACCTGCTTCTGACTTACACTCACTGATGTCCATCACCAGTTCTGGTGTCAGTCAGTTCCAGCGCCTGGGTGAACCAATCGTAAGAGGAATTCATGTTATCTTGTGTAGTCATAAATAAATGAATATTTCTGCTAAAAATCAGAGTGTAACACAATTACTTCAATCCAGTGCCACACTGAGTTGTTGGCCAGTTTGCACTGTCAGGGCACTCATACATGCTTACAAGGAGCAATGCTTTCTGAAGTTTCTTTGTGCTCAAACAAAATTAAACAAATGACAGCAAGGTGTTGATCTTTTAACGTTACTTCATATCAGCCATGCACTTTAATTGTTGTACAAAAAACCTCACTGAAAGTACCAGGACCCAAGGCACACCAGGACCCCCATCTCCACAGAAAACTATGCTATCAATCTATTCTATGGTACTCTGAAACATTAAACGTGCAGTTTTAATTAATGGGTTTGTTTGGATATTTCAACTACTCTAATGTCAAGGAATGTGGCAAATATAACATGATGGAGAATTCATTTTTCCCCCTTCTGGATTGAGAATACAGGCTATGCAAGGAAATAAGTAAGTAATAAAGGGACCAGCAATTCAAAGGACATACATGAACAAATAGAAAATTGCTGCAAGTTCACATACAAAAATGAATAGACAATAGTAAACTTGATAACAATGACGTTTTGTGATATTTAATGTCTTTGTTTTTCAGAACGTCATAAACAGAAGATGACATCAACCAGAAGTACGAACATCTCGAGTGGTTGTTCATTTCGAAGAACTCTTTATCAACCAAATTCAGTTCTCAGGTTGTTTTATTACACTCAGTAGTGATATCAATCTTATCCAGCACAGCTCCAACAGCCCACGGCTAACAAGTCTTAAGTTCGGACATCAAGTTTACTATTG
This sequence comes from Gekko japonicus, assembly GCF_001447785.1. NCBI lineage: Eukaryota > Metazoa > Chordata > Lepidosauria > Squamata > Gekkonidae > Gekko > Gekko japonicus. Next base: position 199,902 of record NW_015159745.1, read on the forward strand.
TCTATTCATTTTTGTATATGAACTTGCAGCAATTTTCTATTTGTTCATGTATGCAAGGAAATAAACAGAAATATGTGATTGTTAGGAAGCAAACAGTATCATCAACCTATCTAATTCTCAACATGGCCTGCTCTGTGGATACTTAAATCCAGAGACTAGAACCATGAACAAACCAGACAGGTCTTTCAACAAACCTGAAAAATCCCCAGATTTGCAAAAAACCTGAAATCTAATATATATATATATAGATCACACACACGGGGGGGGGGGGGGGTTAACCCCCCCAATAAAAGAAGCAGTGCCTGTATCTTTAAGAAATGTATGCCCTCTGAGATATCAGTAGCCATTCTAAGGGTTCCTAAGCAACCACAACAATATTGCCAGCCTTCAAACCTTGATTTCTCTCAGTTAAAAGGCAGGGCTATTTTCGCTTCTCAAGGCCATGGCCAGCAGCAACCACCACAAAACTTACTACTATGAAATTTGTGCCATTCACCCAGGTGTGGTGGCGGCTGTGATTTGATGTCACACAACTCACCTGGGCTCAGCAGCAGCCTCCACACAACTAGCACAGCTTGGCTGGGATCTGCAGCAACCACCGGAAAACTCACCTGAGCAACTTACTACCACACAACTTCTGCAACCCTCTTCTCAGGGAGGGGAAGCTAAGAACCAGCATCATGGCCTAGTGGGGAGAGTGTCAGACCAGGATATGGGAGGTGGCAAGGGTGGAAAGTGCTGTCAAATTGCTGCCCGCTTACGGTGACCCCTCCGGGAATTTCCAAGGCCAGAGACCTCCAGAGGTGGTTTGCCCTGGCCTGCCTCTGCACGGCAACGCTGGGCCTCCCTGGCAGTCTCCCACCCAAGGACTCGCCAGGGCTGACCCTGCTCAGCTTCTGAGACCTGATGAGCTCAGGCTCGCCTGGGCTATAAAAACGTAAGTGACAGTGGAAAGTACCAAGGACCTGGGAGACCCAGTGGGGGTCTGATCAATTATTTGCCAGATTCCTATGACTGCAAATGTGCTGTGCGGCAAAAATGTGACACTTAGATACATGTGTTAAGGTAGACTGGTATCCCTACACAAAGCATGGAGGCTGCTCATCCCCTATGAAGGACAACAATTTCAGACTATCAGTCACACACAGAAGAGCAACTGAAATGAGAAGTCACCTTATGCCAGACAGTACAGACAACTTGGTTGACAGCCAGAGGCAAGACACAGACAGTGCAACCCTGTGGAGTTTTCTTAATTTAACAGCAGTTTAAACATTATTGCTCATGACCACCTTTGTGGGGCACCAAATGAAGTGGGTCTCCTCCTACCTGGCAGTTAACTTCCAGAAGATGACTGGGGAATAGCTATTCCACTCTATGTTTCTTTTCTGAAATGCCACAGGATTTCATCATGATTTGTCACTTGCATGAAATGGTTGACTGAAGCCACCAAGGCATATAGGACGGGTACCAATCAGCACGGAAATGATAGCCAGCACTAGCTCTCACGCTCTCCTGGTCTTCCAACACAACGAACACTGTCAAAGCTCTGAATTAATGCTTGGGGGCAATTATAAAGTAAATTAGCTTAGAAGCAGATGTTATATTATTATTTATTATTACTTTAGATTTGTATCCCACCTAGCTGGGGCAAATTGGCTCAAGGCGGCGTAAACGATAAAACAGATAAAACAATAAATACATTAAAATTGTCAAAATTCAAAAACCAGCAATTTACATATATGTTAATTATATATATAAAAGCTGAATGGTGGTGTCACTTCTCTAGAACATTCCACACACTCCGGAATTGGTTGGTGCTCTGGTGTGTCACTCAGAATCTGTCCCTATCCACTGGCTGCATTGCTTGAGTCTCGCCTCCAACATACTAAACAGTTTGCTGTTCCTCTCCCCCCCATAGCCAGTCAGAACACAGAGGTTATTTGCATATGCAGCCTCATTGGCCTTTGCCTCGGAACACAGAGGTCGTTTGCATATGCGACTTGATTGGCTTTTGCCTCTAACATTCTAAACAGTTTGCTGTTCTGAGGTAAAATGTGTCCAATCTCCAGGTGAGGGCTGGAGATCACTCAGAATTACAACTGCTTTCCAGATGGCAGAGATCAGTTCCCCTGGAGAAAATGGTGGGCTCTGTATCCTTATATGCTGCTGAGGTGGCCCCCGTATGACAACCAATGTGACGTAGCAGTCAGGGCTTCAGAGCACGGGAGAGGCTGCAGGTGTGTGGGGGGTAGAAAGCTGAAGAGTGAGGGGGAAATAAAGGTAGGTTGATGATTGGCTGGGAAAGAGATAGGGTTACCAACTCCAGGTGGGAAATTTCTGGAGATATGAGGGATGGAGCCTGGAGAGGGTGAGGTTTCAGGAGGCATGGGACCTCGGACAAGTACAAAGCCATAGACTCCACCCTCCAAACCAACTAGTCCCTTCTGGGGAACCATCGTTGCCAATCTCCAGGTGAGGGATGGAGATCACTCAAAATTACAACTGTTCTTTAGGTAGCAGAGATCAGTTCCTCTGGAAAAAATGGTGGACTCAATCTCCACAGAAGATCAGCTGTTACAGCTACAAATGGAAAAAGCCAATTTGATTCTTCGCTTCCAGGGAATTCCAGAGACTAAGGGAGAGAATCTGAAAGAAATGATGAGTGAATTACTGGCCCCAGTGACAGATATGAAGGCAGAATCTTTGCTGAGCGAAATGGATGTAGCCTATAGGTCATATTCTGGATATATAAAGAAAAATAATCTGGCTGGGGAAATAGTGATAAGATTCTCAAAGAGGCATGTGAGGGATGCAATCCTGAAAACGGCATCTGGCACACCGGTGAAAGTTGGAGAAAACACTATCAGAATTCTAAAAGACATTCCATTTGAAATAAGGCAAAGGAGAAAGAAGTACAAAGATTTAATTCTTTTTCTTCAGACAAATACAATTGGATTCAGATGGCTAACTCCAGAGGGCATAACCTTCAAAATTAAGGATAAAAAGGAAAAGATTGACTCTGTTCAGAAAGCGTGGGAGTTTTTGAGAGTCTAGCTGGGAGAGCCAGAGGAGGAAGGGAAAAAAGGGATTGACAGTAGGTCCAGTGGTCTTCCGAAGAGGATTCTCTGTCTGAGAAGGGGGCAGCAGCCCCCAAAAGTCCTTACAAACTGCGAAAGAGACTGGGCAAAGGGAAATGAAGATTGAAGGACTCTGAACTGTGCTTTTGAAATTTTTAAAACTAGATGCTTAGGGATCTCTCTTGTAAGTTAAAACTAAGAATTGAAAAAGATAATACTATACTTGACTTAATTCATTATGGGATTAGCGTGATAATGTATGTTTAAGCTGATTTGATGACCTCCTCTCTTGGGTTTTTAGTCAGTAGTGGGTATCTTTTCTTTATCCTTATATGTAGTCCCCTTCCCTATTTTCTGTTATAGTTTGTAGTGTTAATAAAAATGCAATAAAAAATCCCCTCCGGGGGGCATTAAAAAAAGAGAAAATGGTGGACTCAGTGTCATTATACCCTGCTGAGGTCACCACAGCAAATTGACACTGAGCGTCCAAGGCCGGGGCACGCACCCAGAGCCTCTTTCTAGAGTTTGTTGTATTTATTTCCACAATGAGCCTTTTTCCTAGTATGTGAATAAATACAGATGGCGGTTGTTAGTATATATGGTCCAAAGCAAGAAGGCCATGCACCAACGTGTGATATAGGGCTGTAACATGTTCAGTTTCCGATGGCTCCAGTGGCGACTCCTACTTGAAGTACTGGTGGAAGAGCTCCGGTTTACAGGCCCTGCGGAACTGCAGAAGGTCCCGCAGGGCCCTGATGTTCTCCGGGAGCTCATTCCACCAGTGTGGAGCTGCCACTGAGAAGGCCCTAGCCCTCGTGATGGCCAATCTGGCATCTTTCGGGCCAGGGAGAGTCAGGCGATTTTGCAACCCTGACCTCAGTGCTCTCTGGGGCACATATGGGGAAAGGCGGTCCCCTCAGGTAGGCAGGCCCCTGACCATACAGGACTTTAAAGTTCAAAACCAGCACCTTGAAACGAATCTGGTATGTTATTGGCAGCTAGTGCAGTGCCTTCAGCACAGGCTGAATGTGCTCTCGTATGGAAAGACCCATTAGCAGCCTGGATGCTGCATTTTGCACCAGCTGCAGCTTCCGGATTTGGGACAAGGGCAGCCTCATGTAGAGAGCGTTGCAGTAATCTAATTGTGAGGTAACCATAGCATGAATCACTGTTGCCAGGTCATTGCATTCGAGGAAGGAAACCAGCTGCCTAACCAGCCGTAGATGGTAAAAGGCTGACCTGGCAGTGGCTGCTACCTGGGCCTCCATTGTTAAGGCAGCATCCAGGAGCACTCCCAAGCTCCTGACCTCCGGCGCTGACACCAACGGCACCCCATCGAAGGTCAGTAGTGGGATCCCTACCCCCAATCCACTCCAACTCAGGCACAGGACCTCCGTCTTCGTTGGACTAAATTTCAATCGGCTCAGCCTAAGCCAGCCCGCCACGTCCTGAAGCGCCCACTCCAGGTCATCTGGGGTAGAGTCGGACTGACCGCCCAACAGATAGAACTGGGTGTCATCACCATATTGTTGGCACCCTAGCCGATGCCTCCAAGAAATCTGGGCAAGGGGGCACATGTAGATGTTAAATAACATCGGGGATAACACCACCCCTTGAGGAACACTGCATACCAGAGGGACGTTTGTTACCCTAAGGCCACCCTCTGTCCCTGACCTTGGAGAAAGGAGACGAGGCATTGCAAGGCAAGCCCCTGGACCCCTATGTGGGCGAGGCGGTGGATCAGGAACTGATGGTCGACCATGTCGAACGCCACTGACAGGTCCAACAACAACAGGTGAGAGGTCTCACTTCTGGACTCAGCACTACCCTTTGGGTGTACAGGTTGGATCCATGGTGAAGAATGCTTTTTATCAATATTCCTAATCAATGGATTTGCCAGCTGCACTGCTCCTCAGAGACCCAGACCTCCCTTGCCACCATCATCTATACCTTAGAAACCTTGAATACTCAAATATGAGGCTGCCCTTGAAAACCATTCAAAAACTACAGCTGGTTCAAAATGCAACACAAATGTACTGTTACCCACTTCGTGGGACATACATCACTGATCCTCAGACACCTCAAGATGGGCAGCCGTGTTAGTCTGTCCGTAGCAGCAGAAAAGAGCCAGAGTCCAGCAGCACCTGGAAGACGAATAACGTCTGTGGCCGGGGAGGAGCTCTCGTGAGTCACAGCAGAGTCACCTCTTCAGAGCCTTAGGAACGCGACTGGCTTTCAGTTGGTTTCCACACATAATTCAAGCGCGGGTTTTAAAACCCTCAAACATAGGCTAGGACCAAAGTGTCCATAGGATTGTCCATTCCAATAGAAACCTGCCTCATTTGCAGAGGTCACTGCAAGACCTCATTGCCTGTGCTCCACCTCCCTCGGAGGCTGCTCGTTTTCAGGGTCAGGACTCTCTCAGGAGGAGGAGCCCCCCCCGTTGTACAACTGCCCCCCCCCAGGAAGGTCCACCTGGTACCTTTCCTCCTCCTCTTTTGTTCCTCAGCAATGAAGCACAAGAGGGGAAGAGATGTCCTGGGGAGGAAGTGTTTGGCACTTTCACTCTTGTCTTTGAAGGAGATGGTGTATTGCAAACATAAATGTGGTGTTCAAGCCAAGTGCTGGGTCCGCATGCTTGCTTCTGCCTCTTGCTTTGCCTCCTACCCAGGAAACCTGGATCCTTATTTGAACACTGTGTTACCCCACACTCACACAATAGCACAAAACACGAATATTTTATTAAACCAGACAAACGTATGATATGAACAGAACCGTATAACTAAGAGGTTCCTCAAACATGAGGGTTCTTAGGTATAGCAGAGTTATAAATGGAACAAACACCTAAAAATGCCATGACAAAAACCTTCATTCTTTATTCTGGAAAGAAATGACCCCGTGATTTGTCTTATCAAGGTTCAGCTAAGTTGCTGCTGAAGTAAACTTCTGTTTCTCACCAGATAAGTTCTCCAACAGAATTAGTCCCACTCTTACGACAGAGTTCCCTGTCACTTCGCAGAGAAACCCTTTTTTAGTCTTTTATGGTCTCAGTTCGGGGGGGGGGGCCTTGCCACCAGTCCCGCTCCCCTCCTGCTGCAGTTCAATGCCTTTGTCGTGCTCTCCGTCTTTCTCTGCACTGCCGATTTCCAAAAGCTCTGTGTTTTTCTTCCCCTTAAATTCTTGCTGTTGCGCTGACCTGGGTAGCCCAGGAGGCAAGCCCGGTCTCATCAGATCTTGCAAGCCAAACAGGGCCGACCCTGGCAGGTCCGTGGAAGGCCTGGGATGCAGAGGCAGGCAACAGGAAGCCATCTCTCCGAAGCGTCCAAGCACTAGAAGTCAGCCATGACATCCAGGCAGACACACACACACACAAACACTCACCAGGGGGAAGAAAACATTCTTGCTGTCCTGCCAGAGAAGCTGGCTCCTCTCTCTTCTTTCTTCCTCCCTCCTAATCTCTGCTAATCATTTGTCAAAACCAGACCCTGCCCTTGCCTTTGACAACTGCCGGCCTTGCTCTGCTGGCCTGTCAGCTACGAGTGGGGAGGCTGCCGTCTGGTTCCTGCAGAACTGATGTTGTTGAGAGGAAGCTGGCTCTTTCTTGGTCTTTCCTCTCCAGGACATCTCTTCCCCTCTTGTGCTTCATTGCTGGGGAACGTTTTTTTGGAGCTGGGAGGAGGCACAGCTCTGAGCTCCAGTTGGAGGGAGCTGTTTCTTCCCCTTTCTTCCCTATTTTACACCAAATTTGCAAAACTAAGACCCCCTCCTCAAAGTCTTGCAGTGCAGGGGTAGCCTTACAATTCAGGGCCGTACAGTCCCTGCTTGGATGGTGCTGGCAGCCGATGTCCCTTGCAGAATGTCCGGAAGAGTGGATGATGAAACACACCATTTCCCAGGGGATGGAAAGGGTGAGGCTGGCGGGCATCTGGTAGGAGCGGCAGGCTGTTGTCCTCTCCTCTCCCTCGGTGTGTGATTGCAGCAGGCAGGATGGCAAACAAGGGCCCACTCCAGTGACATCAGCCCATATGAGCCACTCAGCAGATCAGCAACTAATAAAGAGCTCCGCTCAGAACACCTGACATAACTAGCTGCTTGTGTAGTAGCTGAGTCACAACCATGCTAACATTTTAGCTTTATGAATTCCACACACCACCTAATAAGAGTGAAAGTGCCATACTAAACAGAGTTACAGCCTTTTAAGTCTACTGAAATCGATGGGCTTAGAAGGGTGTAACTATATTTAGGATGGCCCTGTGGATAACTTAACTCATCCAAGTAATTATATAACTTTGCCTTAGATATCTATTTTCCCTTTTGCCTGCATTTCACTTTCTGCCATTAGAAGGACAGACTACAGTAAGCAAAATGCAGCAGAGACCAGGAAATGACTCACGGGCAATGGGGGGGGGGGCGCTTGGGAGGGAGAGAGACTCAACAAGAGTGTGTTAAATTGACCACCTTGTCCCTTTTAAGTGTGTGTGTGTGTGTGTGTGAGCGGCTCCTGAAAAGAATTCAGAAGCTTGAAACTTTTTAGCTTCAGAGATGATTTACAGAGATTCCTAACCCCAGCTCTCCAGATGAGCGTCTGCTGCTCTCAACCACGACACCAAACTGGACTTCAGGAATCTTTCATCCAGATTCTCATTCTCAAACATTTAGTACACTTCCTGTTTTCGTCCTATGCAAATTTCTTGTTAGAGCTCTGTCACACCAGCAGAACCTCCATTTGCAAACTCTTCTGACTCTGGCTGCACCCAAAATCGTGTTGACAAAGGAAAGTGGAAAGTTGGACACAAGAAACCTGCTGAGCTCCAGAACAAAAAACTGTTGGCATTAACAGAATCTTTTGACAGGTCCAGACTGGCTGAAAATGACATGAGGCGGCAGCAGCAACATGCATCACACGGTCACATCTTCTTCCCCGTTCAGCAGGGCTAGCTGCTCTCATGGGGAGGCCTCCTTGAAGAACGAAAATCCCGGTCTGGACAACAGGTTTCCCCCGTTCGCTCTTCCTTGCCAATCTCTCTCTTTGTTCCCTCCCCTTTCGTATCATGGTTTCCTTTGCCACCCTGATGAAGATGTCTGTGCAACTTGAAGATATTCATGCTTGTAATTCAACAGAATTTTTTTGGCCCAACAGAAGATCTCCACAATTCTTTCTATACTCAAGACAAAACCTTTGCAAAAGTGTCAGTTTCAAAGAAACCAATGCCCCCAACTGCCAGTCTTAACACATGCTGAGAAGAACATGAATATAGTCTCCTTCTTCTTCCCACCACAAACAAAATAGTGCTGTAGTCTCCGGAAGCCTGCAGCACAACACTACCAATTGTATGGAAAGGAGAAAGGCACTGCACCTGAAAAACGAATGGCCAACCAATGCATTTAGCATCTAGATCAGAGATACTCATTCGTTTATTTGATTCTTACCCCGCCCTCCCCTCCCCACCCAGGCTTGGGAGCCACCTGTAACTCCTCTGAGCACTGCTCCAGTGTGGCACCTGCGCCATCCTTCAGGAAAGTGGGCAAGGCCCTGGCCTGGTGGGTCTTGTGGCTGGCCAGAGGAATGGGCACGGCGTGAGCCTCCCTCAGGTGCAGTCCTCATTCCAGGGATGGCCGAGGGCTCTTAGCCACAGGGTGAGTACCAGTGACCTATATTCTCTTTCTCATCAACCAGCCTCCAGGAATATACTGGGCCCATACGAGGGATAGGATGGGAGTTAGGGGGCATTCTTACCCTTTCTAAATCTCACCATGGAAATAAACTGTACTGTACACATTTTTTCCCCAACTCGACATTTTAATTTGAAATCAGCAAATTAGTAAGCCTGACAGTTATAAAAATGTGCTAGAAAGAGAAAGTCCAGGATTAGGTCGCACTGAATGTTTATTTGGGGCGGATATCCAACACAGGAGTCATGTTTTTTTAGCGTAAGTATTTCACATGCGCGACTTGACTGTGCAACTGAACAACAACATTTCATATGGAATGGAATTACTGGTTGTTCTGGCATATATATAACATACAATTAGGTGGAATTTTTGGTGTTTTCTTATTAACTAGAAATAAGGCCCGTTGTGGAAATAAATACAACGGGATCTAGAAACAGTGTCAGTCTGCTTTTAAAACATGAATCTGGGACCTGCACACCACCAGAATACAGCAGATTCCATATGCAACTGACATTCCAACTGCCTTGTGGGGGGGGAGTTTGAGGTGTGGAATGGAGTGAAGTCCAATCAGCTTCCATATGCAAAAGACCAGGTTGTCGCAGCAGTTGTGGTGTGGGCGGGACCCGGGCTTTGCCTTCTGATTGGTGGCGATATATGCTGAGGAGCAGTGCCATCAGCCATACACTAAGGGAGTGCATTTTAGAATTAGAACTTTGGCACCCACTATTCAATTATATATAAGGAGAGATAATTGCAAATTGGTATTGGTACGTTTTCTACTGGTATTTTGTACATATATGCTAGGTAAAAGGTAAAGGTTTCCCTTGCTTGAAAGCTAGTCGAATCCAACTCTGGGGGGGGGGTGCTCCTCTCCGTTTCCAAGCCGAAGAGCCAGTGCTGTCCAAAGACATTTCCTTGGTCATGTGGCCAGCATCTAAATGCTGAGTCACACAGAATGCCGTTACCTTCTCACTGTTTATCTACTTGCAGTTACTTGCTTTCCAACTTGCATCATCAAGTGATGACTTACGTACGGCCACCCCAACAAGGGGCTTCCAGGGCCAGTGAGAAGCAGCAGCAGAGGGGGTTGGTCGTGGCCTTCCTCTGTGGAGTCTCCCATCCAAATACTAACTCTGCTTCGCTTCAAAATCTGATGAGATCAGGCTATACTTTTAAATGGTCTGATGATTTTAAATTGTTAAACTGTTTTTATTGTTTTATTTTTTATAATGCAATTATTTATTAGATTTATACCCTGCCATCCCCACCAAGGTAGGCCGCCCTGAGCCTGCCCGGGCAGGGAGGGCGGGGTATGGATCTAATAAAGAACCCTCTGCCCCATGCGCCACCTCCCTCCCCCTGGAGTTTTGCGAGTGATTTCCGTACAAATAAAAAGGCCTACTGTCAACAGTTCTGCTTAAAGGCCTGACATCAGCACTGGTTGCGCCCTGGTAAAGACCGAAAGGGTGGGGGGGGCGCCTAGGGGGCGGGAAGCAGAAGAGGCACTCAGACAGAAGCCACACCCTTGCCAGTTCCCTCACCTGTGTAGCCCCCGGTGGCTTTGATGAACATCTGCCCGTACTGCTCTTCCGCCATGGTGTCGTAAGCGTCGTCCTCTTCTTCGTCCTCTTCGTTGTGGTAGGACGTAGGGCTGTCCGTGGCTGGGATGCTGCTGCTCCCAGGGCTGGTCCGCTCCCCTTGAGCGTACTGCCCCAGTGGTACGTTTGGGAGAAGCGTGGCCAGGCTGGGCACTCCATAGTAGGCCACACGAGATAGCTTCAGTGAAGCAGTGCTGGAAGAGCCCCCGCCAGTTGCGTCCCGCAGGCTGGCCTCCAGGGACCTTTTGGTTGCTAGGCTCGGCGTTGCTGTGGGCTGCAGCTCCAGGTTTTCATGCTTGACCCGCGTGAGGAGTGGGATTGGCATGGAAGGGGACATGACACAGGGCACGGGAGTGGCCTGCAGTGGATTGCTAGGACTTTGTGGTTCCGAGCTGGGATCTTCTATCATGGTGGTTTGGGAATCACAGTGAGGAGAGCTCACTTTGAACATCAAGTCTGTTCCTTTCTCCACAATGTGCTGGATCTGGAGGAAACCTGCCGTGTACATTACCACAAGTTGCTCGCTTGCAGCCATGGTCAGCTTCCCAGTGTAGCAAAAGGAAAGGATTTGCTGGAAGCAAGCGGGGGGCACTGAACCAGGGAGCTCAAACGCACTCTTGCTGTTCCCAGTAAACAAGTCTCTGAAGTAGAGGCTGCTGGCGGCCAAGACCGCCCGGTGGGCCTTGAAGGCCTGTCCCTTCACGACAATGGAGACGTCGCAGTAGAGCCCCAGCAGCCTCTGCTCGTTCAGGGTGCCCAAGACGGTGTTCCCAAAATTGGGAATTTCTATGTGCAACATCTGTGACATGGCTCAGCTAATCCTTACAAATCCAAAAGAGGGCACATCTGTGGGGAGAAGGAAAAAATGAAACATAATCAAGACAGAAAAAGAAACAAGGCATCAAAAGAGAGAGGAAAAAAACAGCCAACGAAATTTGCATCCTGCTCTTCTTGCAAATGTTTCCTGAGAAACACCCACACGAGAAGCAGAAGAACTCAGGGTTAACAGGGCTTCAAGAAATCCCGCCTGTTCTGTGGAGCACTGCAACTACCACTCCTAATGAGCAAACCCTCCACAGTTGATGAACAAAGGCAGCCAGAGGAGTCCATGGAGTTCATTTCTGCACTTCCTGCTGCAATTGTCCCTTGAAATTATTTTGGGCTGTCCCAGGAAACTCATAAGTTAGAAGATGGGGGAGAACATGCTTCCTGCAACTATGTCAAGTTAGTCCTCCGAGTTCCAGCCTCCTCAAACCTGAATCATGTGGGGAAAAGGTAAACGACGGATCTACATGGATCTCATGAATTCATATGATTTTTACATTGAAACAAAATAAAACCACCATCATACTGCAGACCATGTCTTAAGACTATAGGCAGCACTCCAAAAATCATGCCCCCAGGAATTCATGACACCACAAAACTGCAAAAACATGGTTCCAAAGCACGGATCCTCATGGATCCTCAGGGTTTTTCAATTGGGGCACCCCAAACACACCATCAAATCACATAACACGTCCACGTCCACAGCTTGCACCACAAAAATCACAGATCCACGGCTTTGTGGTGACACCATTCTGCAAAAACATGATTCAGAAGCACAGATCCTCATGGATCCTCAGGGTTTTTCAATTGGGGCACCCCAAACACACCATCAAATCACATAACACGTCCACGTCCACAGCTTGCACCACAAAAATCACAGATCCACGGCTTTGTGGTGACACCATTCTGCAAAAACATGATTCAGAAGCACAGATCCTCATGGATCCTCAGGGTTTTTCAATTGGGGCACCCCAAACACACCATCAAATCACATAACACGTCCACGTCCACAGCTTGCACCACAAAAATCACAGATCCACGGCTTTGTGGTGACACCATTCTGCAAAAACATGATTCAGAAGCACAGATCCTCATGGATCCTCAGGGTTTTTCAATTGGGGCACCCCAAACACACCATCAAATCACATAACACGTCCACGTCCACAGCTTGCACCACAAAAATCACAGATCCACGGCTTTGTGGTGACACCATTCTGCAAAAACATGGTTCCGAAGCATGGATCCTCATGGATGCTTGTGGTTCCTGTGTTGGGACACCCCAAACATACCATTAAATCCCATACCATGTACATGGCCACTACCTCCACCAGACAATTCATGGATCCACAGCTTTGTGGCAACACCATTCTGCAAAAACATGGTTCCGAAGCATGGATCCTCATGGATCCTCAGTGTTCCTGTGTTGAGTCACTCCAAAAACACCATGAAATCGCATATCATGTCCATGGCAACAGCTTGAACCATAAAAATCATGAATCCACAGATTCGTGGCAACACCATGCTGCAAAACCATGGTTCCGAAGCACAGGTTCTCATGGATCCCCAGTGTTTTTGCATTTGGTCCCCATGAAATCATCATCAAATCACATATAATGTCCACAAGCACAGCTTAAACCACAGAAATCATGGATCCACAGCTTCGTGGCAACACCATTCTGCAAAAACATGGTTCTGAAGCACGGATCCTCACGGATCTTTGGGGGTTTTGAACTGGGTCACTCCAAACCCACCATATAATCACATAACATGTCTGTGCCAACTGCTTGAACCGCAAAAATCACAGATCCACAGCTTCCTGGCAACACCATCCTGCAAAAACGTGGTTCTGGAGCACAGATCCTCATGGATCCTCAGGGTTTTTCCAGTTGGGTCACCCAAACATCACCATCAAATCACATATCATGTCCATGGGCTCAGTTTGAACCACAGAAATCATGGATCTACAGCTTCGTGGCAAAGCCATTAAGCCAATCACATAACATGTTGTCAGCAAGCTGCCATGGTGTTCTGTGTAACTTCTGGTTGTACAGTGTGTGTCCCTGTCCCTGCCAGCTGGCCTATGTGTTTTCCCTGCTGTAATGCCAAAGTAAAACAACTGGAGGATGTGAGGGGGAGAGTATGCTTCGCTGCTGGCTTCTTACTTATCAAGCCTGTGAACTGCACCTGTGTTATGTCTACTGTTCGCCTGGTTCCCAGGAACTGAGCAAGCAACCGTTTTCTCCTGCCCGCCAGCGGGAACGTTATCCATTGGTTGTGTATCTAACTTGAATCCCTTTATCATGTCTGCCCTAACTGCTTGTACCCAGTTCTAACAAGGAACGTGTTTGAGTACCTTTCCAATGCTTTGAAATAAACTTTACTTTCTTTGAAACGTGGATTTATTCTCGATGCTTGGGGATCCAACACATGTCCATGGCAACAGTTCGAATCACAAAAATCACGGATCCAAAACTTCGTGGCAACACCATTCTGCAAAAACATGGTTCTGGAGCATGGATCCACAGGGTTTTTCAGTTGCGTCACCCCAACATCACCTTCAAATCACATATCATGTCCATGGCCACTACCTCCACCAGAGAATTCATGGATCCACGGCTTCGTGGCAACACCATGCTGCAAAAACTTGGTTCCAAAGCACGGATCCTCATGGATCCTCAGTGTTCTTGCATTGGGTCACCATGAGCACACTATCAAATCACATATCATGTCCACGGGCACAGCTTGAACCACAGAAATCATGGATCCACAGCTTTGTGGCAACACCATGAAGCCACAACATGGTCCTGAAGCACGGATCCTCATAGATCTTCAAGGTTTTCGTAATGGGACACTCCAAACACACCATCAAATCACATAACGTTTCTATGCCAACTGTTTAAACCGCAAAATTCATGGATCCACAGCTTCGTGGTGACAACGTTCAGCAAAAACATCATTCTGGAGCACGGATCGTCATAGATGCCTGAGGTTTTTGTGTTGGGACACCCAAACTTACCATTAAATCCCATATCATTTCCATGGCCACTACTTCCACCACAGAATTCATGGATCCAACGGCTTCGTGGCAACACCATGCTGCAAAAACATGGTTCTGAAGCATGGATCCTCATGGATTCTTAGTGCTTCTACGTTGGGTCACCATGAACTCAGCATCAAATCACATACCATGTCCATGGCAACAGCTTGCACCGCAAAAGTAATGCATACACGGCTTCAGAACCTTCTTTTGGCCCCGTGGTGTTGTCACGACGCTGTGGATTCATGTTGTCTGTGGTTCAAGCTGTGCCTGTGGACATGATATGTGATTTGATGGTGAGTTTATGGTGACCCAATGCAAGAACACTGAGGATCCACGAGGATCCGTGCTCCAGAACCAAGTTTTTGCAGAATTGTGTCACCATGAAGCTGTGGATCTGTGAATTTTGCGGTTCAAATAGTTGCCATGGACATGTTATGTCATTTGATGGTGTGTTTGGAGTGACCCATTATGAAAATCTTGAGGATCCACGAGGATCTGTGTTTCAGAATAATGTTTTGGCTTAATGGTTTTGCCGCGAACCTGTGGACCCATAATTTCTGTGGTTCAGGCTGTGCCCGTGGACATGATATGTGATTAGATGGTGAGTACATGGTGACTGAACACAGAAACACTGAGGATCCATAAGGATCCGTGCTTCTGAATCATATTTTTGCAGCATGGTGTTGCCACGAAGCCATGGATCCATGAATTCTCTGGTGCAAGTGGTGGCCATGGACATGATATGTTATTTGATGGTGATGTTGGGGTGACCCAAGTGGAAAACCCTGAGGGTCCATGAGGATCTGTGCTTTGGAACCATGTTTTTGTAGAATGGTGTCGCCATGGAGCCGTGGACATATGATTTCTGTGGTGCATTCTGTGGCCATGGACAAGGCGTATTATTTGATGGTGATGTTGGGGTGACCCAAGTGGAAAACTCAGAGGGTCCATGAGGATCTGTGCTTTGGAACCATGTTTTTGTAGAATGGTGTCGCCATGGAGCCGTGGACATATGATTTCTGTGGTGCATTCTGTGGCCATGGACATGATATGGGATTTAGTGGTATGTCTGGGGTGTCCCAACACAAAGAACCCAAGCATCCATGAGGAACCCTGCTTCAGAATCATGTTTTTTCAGAACGGATTCACCACGAAGCCATGGATCTGTGATTTTTGTGGTGCAAGCTGTGGACGTGGACGTGCTATGTGATTTGATGGTGTGTTTGGGGTGACCCAATTGAAAAACCCTGAGGATCCATGTGGATCTGTGCTTTGGAGCCATGTGTTTGCAGTTTTGTGGTGCCGGGAATTCCTGGGGGCATGATTTCTGGAGTGCTGCCTGTAGTCTTAAGACATGGTCTGCAGTAGGATGGTGGTTTTATTTCATTTCAGCATAAAAATCCTGCTCTGGAATCATGTTTTTGCCCTTGTAGACTGACACATGACCTACAACAGGATGGTGGTTTCATATACAAGTTTCCATGTGAAAACCCTATGAACCCATGAGGACCCATGCAGATCGGACTTTTGCCCAGACCCAACGATGCCCTTCTTAGAGATCCCGGGCAGAGCTCGTCTGAGCATCTTGAAGTACGTAGCCCTTAAAAGCACCGTCCTCCTGAACCTCTATGACTGAGCAGGAGACGCACAATGATGTCTAGGAGGGGAGGAGACACGTGGGAACTGCAGCAACTTGGAGCGACCAGCCGAGAGGGGGACGCCG
>NW_015159745.1:217312-221974 GCF_001447785.1 Gekko japonicus
CCAACCTAGCAGTTCGAAAGCAAGAAATTGCAAGTGGATAAATAGGTACCGCTTCGGTGGGAAGGGAACAGCGTTCCATGCGCCTTGGTGTTTAGTCCTGCCGGCCACATGACCACGGAAACGTCTTCAGACAGCGCTGGCTCTTCGGCTTGGAGACGGAGATGAGCACCGCAACCCCCCTAGAGTCGGACTCGACTGGCTTTCGAGCAAGGGAAACCTTTACCTAGGATTCAGGGCACATTTAAGATCCTGACTCCTGGATTACCAGAGGCCACCAAAAGAAAACAGTGCATTAACCAAACACCCTCAGGTCTGAGAGAGTCGCTCAACTGATGGCTGTTTAAGGAGGTGGAGGTGCTTTGCCAGCCTTTCCTCTCACCTCTGTTGGTTCCGTGCCTCCCCGTCATGCCGACTGCTATAAATCTGGGTAATGGGGGTGGGGGGGCCGGCAGTTCCAATTGTTTGACTACACTCCTGCGGAACTAGGAGACAGTCTCTCTCCCCATAGAAGAGCGTTCTGCTGTGAAAGTCCTGCTGTGTAGACACCACGGACTGAGCGCTCGTTTCCCTGAAGGGTGGGAGGATTTGAGGGGAAGAGCCCATTTTGATTGTTGGGTCACCCACAATTTATGCACCAGGGGGAGGCTGAGGGAGGGAAGAGGGGGCGGAGTTTTCTGCCTGGACTACGGGACCTCCAGGAAGTGGGGTCGCTCCGCGGTGGCAGTGCTAGGAATAGCAGGCATGGATGAGTCCTAGCACACACATCCGGAAGGTGCTTACTCTTGCTCCGAGCTGCTCGGGGGAGGGAGGCGGAGCTGAGAATCGGGGGAGGGGCCCGTAAAACCCACAGGGAGGCAGGCCCCACGGGCCCCTTGGTAGCTACGGGCCTGCCAGTTGTAGGGCCATGAAAGCATTTGCATGTTCCTTTTTACAGAGGACAAATTACAGTCAGCAGACATCCTTTATACAAAATTGTTCCCCTGAGATCTGAAGCACTGAAGCTAGACCTTGAAAGTTTTTAAAATAGATTTTATTGGTTTTCTACAAAAAAAGAAAGACAATAACTACAGATACAAAAGAAACTAACACACAACAAGCATGAAACGTACTCATTATAGCTACTTAAGTTTTACATAAATAGAATCATTCTTTTATGCACCTAAACCAATTTAACCATTTAAAATGTGGAGCTCATATCTTAATACTTATGTTGTATATCTTTTAAGATATCCCTCAATCCATTTATATAGCCTTGACCAGGTTTTCTCAAAGATTTCTTTTTTTAATCTTGTAATTGTAAAGTTAATTTGTCCACTTCCGCTGTTTCCAATAATTTCTTTTGATACAACTTCTTTTCTCCAGTATTTTGCATACAAAATCCTAGCCATGGTTATTGTTGTAAAATAGTCAAAAATTGTTTAATACTTAGACTATTAGATGGATCTTGCTCTATTGGAAAGAAGAGAGTTCTTTGCTTTTAAAAATACTTTTATTCTAAGGGAAAAGGGTTCACGGGATTGCTACAAATTAACATAACACTAAGAGCTACATTTCTATGCTGCCTAGAGACATAACAAGCACACACGTAATGGAGATTCTCTCCTTCTTCTTGACCCTTGAAAGGAAGTCACCTGAAACAAATGACCAATCTGTATCACAGTAGAAGCTACTTTTCCCGGGCTAATTCCCCATTGGCTTAGTGCCAGGTATCCCTTCCAGGTCAGTCTAAACAATAGCAAACTAGGAATACAAGTTAACCCTATAATGACTGAATCAGACCTTGTAAACACATACATTTCCAACAATTATAACATGTATAATCATATAAACATCTGGTTTATTAAAATTCTCTAGAATAATATTTAATAAAAATAGTTCTGGTACAAATGGTATGGTTGTTTCTAGCATTTTTTTTTTTTGGTAAATCTCATGTATCCCTATCCAATATTTTTTGTTATATTACAAGACCACCACATATGAAAGAAAGAACCAATATTCTGCTTACATTTCCAACATACATTTGACATACTTGGATAACATTTTGCTAGATTCTCTGGAGTCATATGCCATCTATAAAACATTTTTTATATATTTTCTTTATATGGTATAGCTTTTGTGTATTTCATAGTTTTCCATACCCTAGTCCATTGGTCTAACTGTATGTTGTGCCCTATGTTTTGTGCCCATCTAATCATTGATGATTTCACTATTTCATCTTGTATTTTCATATCTAATGACAAAGTGTAAAATGAATGTATAATTTTTTCATCCGTATACAACAAAGTTTTATCCAATTCTGTAGGCTTATCATAAAAACTAGTTTGTTTGTCCTTTGTGTATCTAGAGTCAAGTTGTGCTCTTTCCCACCAGTTCAAACAAATAACCTAAAATCTTGGCCTGGATTTGCAGCAGCACCGTATCTCTCTAACATTACATATGAAAAGTATTGATGGGCATTCTCTAGAGCGCGTTTTGATGCCTTCCCTTCTAATTTACTGCAAGGACTACACGTTGGCCTACACATCAAAGATGTTTTCTATGGGCTGGCCGGTTCCGGTCCCGACGAGAGAGGTCACTCAGAAAAGTGCTCTGGGCGTATTTCTCCTTTCTACTCTTTCTATTGACTTTTTTACACCAAGAAAAGCTCTCTCCTGTAGAGAGGGGCTTTGCAAAGAGCTTTTACCTCAGGTCTGGGGTGGGTGGCGACCCCCCCAGTTAATTCTGGGTCTGCTCTGAGGCAAGAAAGAGTGAGAAGCAAGAGAGACGAAATCCTCGTCAGCTCCTGCAGCAGCCGTGACCACAGAACCCGAAGAGTCTTCAAGAGAAAACTGTCCAGTACTCCCTGAAGCTAAGTACCTTTCTAAAATCTCCCAATTTCTGTGACACAATTTGTTTAATTTAATACTGAGTAAAGAGTACGTAAACAAATTAAACAGATTAAATGGAGAAGCACGGGTTAAGGTTTGAAGGTGGCTTGGGTGTTGAACGAAGCGGCTTCTAACTGAATGCCCAGAAAGGGGGGTGAAACAATTGATGTGCAAAAGGAAAGGGAAATAAATATTACAAATATTACACAAATTCCTACTTTGTCTCCTAATTAGCAGCACGAGCCAGCCCCTTTAAGGCAACTGCTCCGAGGTGGTGAGGTCGGCCCCGATCCGGTTTCGGGCGGCGTTTGGCAGCGGAGGTGCGGAGCTGTAGAGGCGGGGGACAAAGGAGTGACGTCAGCAACCAGCGCGCGGAGAGGAGGAGTCGGAGATCGGCCCGGAGGAGGCGCGTGGAACAGAGGGACGGAGAGTCGACTACGCAGCTGACGGAGAGCATTAACAGGACTCAGACGCAAGCGTAGTAGCAACAGAAGAGAGACATATGCAGCTGACGGAGAGCATTAACAGGACTCAGACGCAGGCGCAGTAGCAACAGAAGAGAGACTTAAAAGCGGAAAAGACTGGGAAGTGTAGAAACGAGAGAAAAAGATACTTTTTGGTGACGCAAATAAACGCAAATAAACAGAGTGGTGAAAGAGCTAGGAGAGGCTAAAAGGAATTAAAACTATAAACAAATAACTAAAAAAGAGACTTTAAAGAAAACCATAATAAAAAGTCCTGTAACAGGGACTTTGAAGACACAGGACTTAATAAAATAAGATTAGAGACACGAGTACTCTTAAAGATATATTCCCAGTTGAGGAGAGTGATCATAAGAAGAACTTGTAATTATTGAGCCATACAGTCAAAAAATAAAAATGGCATCAGGTGCAGGTGCAGGAAGCAATAGGAAAGGGTCCATACCTTCCCCAGGACAGTCTGGAAACATATCACAATTAAAAACCAATACTTCTAATATCTCTCAACAGTCAATGAAAGAACTGAAACAATATATTCAAGAAAGCTTGGCCCAAATGTTCCAACAAAACATGGAAATAGTACTACCAAACTTAATTAAGAAGGAAATAACACCGTTAGGTACAAGAATGGAGGAGATTGCAACCCAGATGGAGGGGATTGCAACCCAAATTAAAACAGAAACTGAGGAAATAAAGAAACAGATGTCAGAGAATAAAAAAGAAATATTGAGAATTGCTAAAACCTCAAATAAGTTAGTAGAAAAGACCCAAAATTTAGATATAGAAATGCAAGAAATGAAAGCAAAGAATGAGAAACTTGAGGAAACCATTATAAATTTTGAGATGGAGCGAGCTGGGTTTATACTCAGATGCCAGAACATACCAGAAGAAATAGAAGAAAATTTAAAAGAAGTTCTAGCAGAATCTTTTGCTGATCAATTAAATATAGATACCAAGGAAGAGATCTATAGAGAGATGGAAACAATCTTCAGAAGGAACTCAGCATATGCAAAAAGAAAAAAACTACCCAGAGAGGTACACATAAAATTCTTTAAAAGCGAGACAAGGAACAAGATATTGAAAGCAGCAAATGAGAATAAAATATGTATAAATGAAAAGGAAATTAGGATACTCAAAGAGATTCCCTGGAGGGTCAGGGAAAGAAGGTTTAACTACAATATTCTAACAGACCTTCTGAGAGACAACAGTATCACTTTCAGATGGCTGATACCGGAAGGAGTGCTCTTCTCATATAAAGGGAGAAGACAACGAATAAATTCCATTTTCAAACTAGAAAACTTCCTAGAAAATGAAGG
>NW_015159745.1:227637-227784 GCF_001447785.1 Gekko japonicus
CTTATTCCTAGCACAAAATATACCAGTTCTTAAAAGAAAACAATACTTCCTAGACTTAGATAAATTAACAAGATCCTTTGTTTGGCATCCAAAAAGAGCACGAATCAAATTAAAGATACTACAGGATAAAAAAGTGAGAGGTGGCAT
>NW_015159745.1:228236-273472 GCF_001447785.1 Gekko japonicus
CAAAACGGATTTAGACAAGATATGGCTGTCATCCAATGATAAACTCATCCAAAAATTATACAACCTTCTCTTAGATGATTTTCAGCATGACGAAAATATAAAAGATTCCATGATCCTATGGATGAAGGATCTGGGAAAGACTATCCAAATGGAAGAATGGAAAATGGTCTGGAAGTCTATGAAATTAATGAGGGCAGTAGCATATAAGGAAAATATATTTAAGATATTCCATAGATGGTACTGGACCCCAGAGAAGTTAGCAAAAGCATATAAAACAACGAATAAAAACTGTTGGAGATGCAAAACCAACGTAGGAACATTTATCCACATGTGGTGGAATTGCGAAAAAGTATTTAGTTTTTGGAAATCTGTACAGAATTTAATCGGTGAAGTGCTGCATATAGATTTAAAGTTATGTCCGGAGACTTATTTGTTAAATATAATCCCAAATGAATATAAAGGGGAAAATGTGTACATACTAACATATATGCTCACAGCGGCTAGAATTTTGATTGCTAAGAATTGGAAACTAGAAAAGATTCCTAAAAGAAAGGAACTAATAGAGAAACTTATGGAGGTCGCAGAAATGGACAAACTAACAGTAATTTTGCAAAGGAAAGATGATATGGTGTTCAAAGAACGATGGGCAGATTTCTATAAATGGGTAAAAGACAAATTCTTGGAATAGACTCGATAGGATGTATGAAATACAAATGTAAAAGATGTATATCTTTTTTTGTATTGGAAAACCTAAATAAACTATTTAAAAAAAAAAGATGTTGTCTATGTGCAGATAAAGAAGTTGAAACAATCACACACATTCTTTTACATTGCAAACTCTATTTCAGAGAGAGACACCAGCTAATTTTTCCTTTACTTGCCCAATTTAAACCCTTGGACAATTATTTGAAATGTGCAGATACTGTGCTGCTGAAATATTTGTTGGAAGATACCAAGAAGTCGGTAACTCTGGTAGTAATAAAATATTGCTTTTTAGTAATAAACAAGCTATTTTAACAAAAAGCACAGACTGAAAAGAATTTTAGACAAGACTTAGAATGTAGGGAATAGAATTATGATTTTAATAGGGGTCTGTGGCTGGTACTATGATGGTATTATTGTCTGTGAGTGTTGGTGATCGTACTTGTTTATTATTGTATTGTTTTACTGCACTGCTGGTCAATTGGCCGTAAAAATAAATTTGAGAAAATTTGAGTTCAAACAAATACCCTGTCTTTGGAGAACATCTTGCGAGTTCTTATCTAAAAGATCTTCATATCTCCATCTTTAGTAAATAAGGTGAGATTTATAAAGGCCTCCAATGGCGAGACCCATTTAGGTATTTTTGTATAAAATGTATTTTTAACCTCTTCCCATATCTTCAGCAGTGCTGCTCTTAACATGTGTTGTTTAAAATATTTATGTATGTTGCTTTTTCATACCATACAAAGGTGTGCAGACCTATTTTCAGGTCATGGCCTTTTAACTTTAACAGTCTTGGATCTTCCAAAGTAATCCACTCTTTTGTCCATGTCAGGGATGCTGCTTTGTAATAAAGATGCCAATCTGATACTGCAAAAAAACCTCTATCCTTAATATCCTGTAATACTTTCATCTTTATTCTGGGTCTTTTACCTTGCCAAATAAATTGTTGTATCAGTTTATCTATTTCCTTGAAGTACTGTTGACTTTTAAAAATTGGAATTGTTTGAAATAGAAAAAGATATCTATGGCCCCGGTCACACGGGCAGGAAACTGCAGAGGAGAAGCGTGGCTGTTTGCCCTGGGGCAAACTACTGCGCAGTTACGTGATCAGACCTCCTGTGGAGGTACCGTGGAGGTTCCATGGCAAGGGAGAGGTGCCGATCACAGGACAAGCCGGCGCACAACGAAGAAGCGCACGCCGCGGCAAACTGTTTTTTATTTTTGTGTACATGACACATGCGCATGCTCCGTTGGGTGCTCATGCGCATCCACAGAGACTTGGACAAAAAAAACCACCTTATTTGCAAGGGGACATGGGCGGGCGCCGGATGCCACCGGAAACGCGATCAGACACCCGCCCTTGCCCCGCAGTTTCCGGAAACTAGTACCTCCAAGGTACTAGTTTTTTGCCACGCAGTTTCGGCTGGAAGCCTCAGTTGAGCCACGGGAGTGCTACGCTTCCCAGATGTGCTGGTGAGATCACGCCCGGAAACTCCGGCTGTTTTCCGTCTCACTTGTGTGGCTTCTGTTACGTGTGACCGCAGCCTACGTAGCACATTCATCTTTACAATAGCTATTCTTCCCATAAAAGATAATTGTAAATGTTTCCAATTTTCCAAATCTTTTTTAATGATAGTCAAAAGTTTCATGTAATTATATTTTAACAATGAACTGCACCTATTGGCTAGAATTATCCCTAAGTATTTTATTTTCGTCTGAACTTCCATACTAGATCTCTCTTGCAATTGTCGTATGTGTTCTTTAGTGCAGTTTTTTGTCAATATTTTTGTCTTCTTAAAATTAATTTTCAACACGGCTAACTGTTCATATTCTTTTAGGGAATTCAAAAGTTGAATGATAGATGATTGTGGTTCTTCTAAGATAAATACCAGATTGTCTGCAAATGCTTATAATTTGTACTGTTCACCTTTAATTTCAAGTCCTTTAATCTGGATATTTTCTATTACTATGTCATTCAGTGTTTCAAGAGCAAAAATAAATAATAGTGGAGATAATGGGCAACCTTGTCTAGTTTCCTTTTGTATTTCAATATCTTGTGAAAGGTCCCCATTTATCATGACCTTAGCATATTGTTTCGTGTAAATTGCTCTCACCGTTGTAAAATGTTCCCCCCCACAATGCCAAGTTGATAACTCTTCTAACATAAAAGGTCAGCTGAGATTGTCAAAGGCCTTCTCTGCATCAAGAAATATCAATGCCATTTGCTTCTCTGGGTGTGCTTTAAAATATTCTAATGCATTCAAAATAGTTCTCACATTATTTCTCATTTGTCTTTTAGGTAAAAATCCTGTTTGATCTTGATGTATTGTTTGGGGGAGGACTTTCTTCAATCTATTAGCCAAAATAGATGCAAATAATATGTAATCAACATTCAGGAGTGAAATTGGCCAATAATACTTAATTTCTTTCTCATCTATATCAGGTTAATGTATTATAGTAATCAATGCTTGATTCCAAGACTCTGGAATTTTCTTCTGTTCAATGATGTTCTGTATAGTATATTTTAATGGTAATGCAATTTGATCTTCAAATGTTTGATAAAATTCTGCTGGTAGCCCATCTGGACCCGGAGTCTTCTTTTTCTTCTGGTTTTTAATTGCTTCAGCTACTTCAGCAAAGGAAATTGTTTCATTTAAAATTTTCCTTTCGTCCTCTGTAAACTCTTTTTTTTATGTTTCTTTAGAAATTCTCTAATCTGATCTTGATTGGCATCTCCCTTCTGGTATAGGCTTGTATAAAAACTCTCAATAATCTTCTTTAATTCCTTAGGGGTATTTTTTTCTTCTCCTATTTCATTCTTCAATATCTTTATATGTTTCTTTTCTAATTCATTTCTTAATTTATACGCTAACCATCTTGTGGGTTTATTTGCATTTTCAATTAATTCTGATCCTGGTTTGTTAGTCAAATGGTTTTTCAACCTTCGCGGATGAAGTAAACCTGAGGGTAGATATTTTTGAGTATCGGTAAAGCCCAATTGTCTAGTCATGGAGTGGTTTTAGTTTCCAATTCGAGCATTCAAATCTCCCAATAAAATAAAATGAGAAGCTGGGTACTTTGTTTGAAGGGAACTTAGAGATTTGGAAAGCTCGTGCCATCTTGCTGATACTATTAAATTAGAGGCAGGTGGCAGATAGTTACTATCTATCTATCTATCTATCTATCTATCTATCTTAACTATAACTATAGTTACTATAATTAACTCAAAAGCCAAATCATGGAGGGCAAAAGCTTGAGCAAAAGGGGGTAAAGAGCCTACTTGATTTACTGCAAGGTTAGATTTGAATAGTGAAGTGAGACCAGCCATATTATGACCCTTTAAGAACAGTTTCTATGCAGGGAAATTAAAGGAAGTAAAATCATTGAGTGTTAACTCAGATGAAGACCATAAGAACATAAGAGATGCCAATGTTGGATCAGGCCAAAGGCCCATCCAGTCCAACACTCTGTGTCACACAGTGGCCAGAAATACCAGGTGACATCAGGAGGTCCACCAGTGGGCCAGGACATTAGAAGCTGTCCCACTGTTGACCCCGCCAAAGTACCAAGAAGACAGAGCATCACCTCCCCCAGAGCCCCTATCCATACCTTGTGGCTAATAGCTACTGATGGACCTCTGCTCCATATGCTTATCTAATTCCATTTTGAAGCCGTCCATGCTTGTAGCCACCACCACTTTCTGTGGCAGTGAATTCCATGTGTTAATCACTCTTTGGGTGAAGAAGTACTTCCTTTTATCCGTTCTAACCCGACCGCTCTGCAGTTTCATGGAGTGCCCACGAGTTCTTGTATTGTGAGAAAGGGAGAAAAGTACCTCTTTCTTTACCTGCTCTTTCCCATGCATAATCTTATAAACCTCGATCATGTCACCCCTCAGTCGTCTTTTCTCCAAGCTAAAGAGCCCTAAGCGCTTTAACCTTTCCTCATAGGGAAAGTGTTCCAACCCTTTTATCATTCGAGTTGCCCTTTTCTGCACTTTTTCCAAAGCTATAATATCCTTTTTAAGGTGTGGTGCCCAGAACTGCACACAGTATTCCAAATGAGGTCTCACCATTGATTTATATAGGGGCATTATTATATTGGCTGATCTGTTTTCAATACCCTTCCTAATAATCCCCAGCATAGCATTGGCCTTCTTTATTGCAGTCACACACTGTCTCGACATTTTCAGTGAGTTATCCACTACAACTCCAAGATCTCTCTCTTGCTCAGTCTCTGCCAGTTCAGACCCCATCAATGTGTATTTATATTTAGGATTTTTGGCTCCAATGTGCATCACCTTGCACTTGGCCACATTGAACCCCATTTGCCATGTTGACGCCCACTCGCCCATCCTTGACAGATCCCCTTGGAGTGCCTCACAATCCTCACTGGTTTTCACCACCCTGAACAACTTTGTATCATCCGCAAATTTAGCCACTTCACTGCTTACTCCCATCTCCAAATCATTAATGAACAAGTTAAAAAGCAGTGGACCAAGTACTGATCCCTGCGGTACCCCACTGCTTACCACCCTCCACTGAGAAAATTGCCCACCTACACTCACTCTCTGTTTTCTATGAACTAGCCAGTTTTTGATCCATAAAAGGACTTGTCCTTCTATCCCATGATTTTTGAGCTTACTTAGGAGCCTTTGATGAGGAACTTTATCAAAAGCTTTCTGGAAGTCAAGGTAAATAATATCTATTGGATCCCCCTTGTCCACATGTTTGTTCACCCCCTCAAAGAACACTAACAGGTTAGTGAGACAAGATCTTCCCTTACAGAAACCGTGCTGAGTCTGCCTCAATAGGTTTTGTTCATCTATGTGCCTACTAATTCTTTCCTTAATAATGGTTTCCACCAATTTACCCGGTATCGACGTCAGACTGACTGGCCTGTAATTTCCCGGATCTCCTCTGGAACCCTTTTTAAAGATGGGAGTGACATTAGCTACCTTCCAATCCTCAGGAATGGAGGCAGATTTTAAGGAAAGATTACATATCTTTGTCAGGAGATCTACAAGTTCACATTTGAGTTCTTTCAGAACTCTCGGATGTATGCCATCTGGGCCTGGTGATTTTTCAGTTTTTAAGTTGTCTATCAGTTTTAGGACCTCCTCTCTCGTCACCTCAATCTGACTCAGGTCTTTCAACACCCCTCCTGAAATCAGTGGTTCTGGAGTGGGCAAGCACTTCTCATCTTCCACAGTGAAGACGGAGGCAAAAAATGCATTTAGCTTCTCAGCCATTTCCCTATCATCCTTCAATACTCCTTTTACCCCTTGGTCGTCCAAGGGCCCCACTGCCTCCCTGGCTGGTTTCCTGTTTCTAATGTATTTGAAGAAAGTTTTATTGTTGGTTTTTACGTTTTTTGCTATATGCTCCTCATATTCCCTTTTTGCCTGCCTGACCTCAGACTTGCATTTTATTTGCCATAGCCTGTGTTCCGTTTTATCAGCCTCACTGTGACTAGCTTTCCACTGCTTAAAGGAATTCTTTTTACTTTTTACAGCCTCCATTACTCTGTTTGTTAACCATGCAGGCTTTTTCCTATACCTGTTTGTGCCTTTCCTAACCTGCGGAATATATATTTTTTGAGCTTCTAGGATCGTAGTTTTAAATAGATCCCAAGCTTCCCCAATTGTTTTGACCCTTTCTACTTTTCCTTTCAGTTTCCTCCCCACGTGTCCCCTCATATCAGAGAAATTACCCCTTTTAAAGTTAAAAATGGTTGTGTGAGTCTTTTTGGCCAATTCTCTATTTGTACAAATGATGAACTCAACAACATTATGATCACTGTTTCCAAGCGGTGCAATCACTTTTACATCTCTCACCAGGTCTTGAGTGTTACTTAGGACCAAATCAAGGATCGCCTCTCCCCTGGTAGGTTCCGTGACCATCTGCTCCATAGCACAGTCATTTAGAGTGTCTAGAAACTCAATCTCTTTTTCCCGGCTAGAACACATATTGACCCAATCAATGTGTGGGTAGTTAAAATCACCTATTATTACACAGTGTTTTTGTCTAGTTGCTATCTTTAAGGCATTCATCATTTTATAATCCTCCTCTATCTTTTGATCTGGTGGGCGATAACAAACTCCCAGTGTTAAGTTTCCTTTTGGCCCCCCTATTTCAACCCATAGAACTTCCAGAAGCGAATCCAATTCACTTAGCCTCTCAATCTTTCTAGACTTTATACCCTCTCTGACATACAGAGCTACCCCACCTCCAACCCTTCCCCCCCTATCCTTCCGATATAATATATAACCGGGAATCACTGTGTCCCACTGATTTTCCTCATCCCACCAAGTTTCAGAAATACCCACAATGTCTATTTTTCCCTCCGACACCAAGCACTCCAACTCCCCGATTTTACCTCGGACACTTCTAGCATTTGTATAGAAACAGCTGTAATTTCCCTTACAAGTTAAGCCTGCATCCTTCCTCTTGCTATCTCGAGTCGTTGTCCGGCAGTCCATGTCACCAGCCATGGCCTCTGTGGACAATTTCAATCCACCTCCCTGTAGAAAAGCAACCGGTACCCCCTCACCTCTCTCAGATGAGCCAACCCGAACCAGAGACTTTTCATCTCCTGTCGGCTTTCCCCCAATATTCAGTTTAAAAGCTGCTCTGCCACCTTTTTGATTTTAAGTGCCAGCAGCCTGGTTCCTTCTCGGGACAAGTGGAGACCGTCTCGCCTGTACAGCTCCCTCTTGTTCCAAAAAGTATCCCAGTGCCTAACAAACCTGAACCCTTCCCCCCTACACCATCGTCTCATCCACGCATTGAGACTCCTGATCTGTGCCTGTCTCTCCGGCCCTGCGCGTGGAACAGGTAGCACTTCTGAGAAGGCTACCTTGGAGGTCCTGGACCTAAGTTTCCTGCCCAGCATCCTAAATTTCTCCTCCAGGACCTCACGACTGCATTTCCCCACATCGTTGGTGCCGACATGCACCACGACCACTGGCTCCTCCCCAGCACTATCTACCAGCCTATCTAAAACACGCGTAATGTCCGCTACCTTCGCACCAGGCAGGCAAGTCACCATACGGTCAGTACGCGGGTTCGCCACCCAGCTGTCTACCTGCCTAAGGATCGAATCACCCACTACCAAGAGCCCCCCTCCCACCCTGCTCAGGGATGGTTCCTTGGTGCAAAAGGAGAGCCGCTCACCAGCTGGGGAAGAGGTCCCTTCTGAGGGCACATTCCCCTTATCCTCAGCATGGTGCCCTGTTTCCCCTAGACCCTCATGCTCCCTGACAGCAGCGGGGCTGCCAGATCCAGAGTGGGACGTAGCTAACAAGTCCCCGAGAGTCTTTTCTGTGCGCCTAGCTGACTGTCTCTGCTTCTCCAGGTCAGCCACCTTGGCCTCAAGGGAGCACACACGTTCCCTGAGAACCAGGAGCTCCTTGCACCGAGCACACACCCAAGACTTCTGCCCAGTGGGCAGATAGTCATACATGTGACACTCCGTGCAAAACACTGGATAGCCCCCAACCCCCTGCTGGCATTCCGGCTTCATAATTTTTTTAAAAATAAGTAAATATAATCCCCCTTTTAAAACCCTTTGTATTTGTGTGGTTTTTCTTGTTGAAGTCAAATTACGAGGAAGACAAAGAGCCTAGGGCCTTGGCTTTCTGGCTCTTCTTGGGCGTCTCACAGAGCCCCTAGTCTAAGAGTCCCTAGGCGAAGAGCCACAGGCAAAGAGCCCTTTGGATCGTGCCAGAGGCTTGTGCCTCTGCCAAGGTGGTTTCTTAATTACTGAATTACAGTCAATCACAGTCAAAGAATGCCCCTTCCTCTCCCTCTCTCAAGCAGCCAGGACTCTGCAACAACTCTAAGCGGTTTCACACACTCCCAGACCAGTTCTCCCACACAATATCCTCAGCTGAATCCCCTCAGCTGAAAGCAAGTAAAAAAACAACACTCACCCTCTAGCACCTCTGTCTCCTGCTCCTGCTCAGAGCTCAGCTGGGTCTGGGTAATTTATTGGTTTTAAAATATGTGTTTATTGTTGTAACCTTGGCACATGGTGCCCTTGTCAGCCACCCTGAGCCTTCGGGGTAGGGTGGGATATAAATAAATATAAATAAATAAGTCCAGCTCCTGGTCGGAGTCAGGGGACTGGATGGGGCGAAGCGAAGGTGACCAAAGTGCACCTTGTGGCTGCCCTCGGCTTGTTGAATCAAGTGAAGCAGCCGCGAGAGAGCCTTTCTTGTGCTTCTTAAGCTTGATAAGCTGAACGCCCTCCTTACGTTTTTTTAAGGAGTATGGGCCTCGGACTGTTGTGCCTGAATCGGGTGCTTCGGCACCAATTTTACGGCATCAATAGAGGCCAATGTCGAAGACAGGGCGAATGTCGATTCCGATAAGTCGACACTGAGGTGTGCTCGGAGACTCTTGTGATGAGGGCGCCACCAGCGAGAGCACGGCTTCCATCAGCGCCACCTGAAGTCTAGCTGCCCAATTCTTCCTGGTCTGTTTGGAAAACTTGGAACAAGGGGTGGAAGAGTCTACTCGGTGCGTTTCCCCAGGCACAAGAGGCAAAGAAAATGTCCATCTGGGGGGGCAATCTTACTGCCACACTTCCAGCACCATTTAAAGAAACCCCACTGAGCGGCCATAGGCCGGAGGGAGGGGAGTAAAAAACAAAGTCCAAAGAACAACTATCTAACTGAAATACCTTCCTAACAAACTAAAATCAAAGAAAACGAGGCCTAAAGGCCAAAAAGAAATAGTTTTACCAACCAAAGCAGAGAGGGTCCTACCAGCACGGTGGTCAGAAGAGAACTGGTGGGATCGTTGTGCTCCTTCCCTTGGTCATGCGCAGTGGAGCCCGGCACATGACTGGAGAGCGGGCACGAAAATCCCTTTTGCTTTCCATTATACAGATCGGGGTCGGCGCAGGTGCACTATATCCCAGAGGTGTGATGCAGAGACCACAAAGAAGATTCATGGTTAAATTCCATAATAATTCCGATTTTCAAAAAAGGTGACCCTAACAACTTAGAAAACTACAGACCCATTCGTCTCTTGTCTATTCTAGGGAAAATGTATGCCAAACATCTTAAGAAATTATCTGAGTGGATGACTTCTCATAATTTACCAGGAAGAGAGCAAATTGGGCTCTGCTATACGTTGCATTTATTGATCTCCGTAGAGCCTTCAACTCAGTGGATAGACAGACTCTGTGAGAAAAATTACACAAATTGGATCTTGACCAACGCCTTCTGTTCTTGTTGCGTAAATTTCATCTCTCTAACACTTGTCAGGTTAGATTTGATGACAGAGGCTCCTTAACACAAAAAATTCCTGTGACCAAGGGTGTAAAGCAGGGTTGTGTTTTAGCCCCATCTCTATTTAATTTGTTCCTTTCAGATCTCCCTTCCTATTTGGCTAAAATTGATGGAAACGCTCCCAAATTAAACTCAACCCCGGTTCCTATTCTATTATATGCAGACGATGCAGCAGTTCTTTCTTTTACTAAAGTAGGATTAAAGCACTCCTTATCAGCATTTATTTCATTCTGTAACGAGAATTCCTTATTTATTAATTTTGATAAGACTAAAATTTTGGTATTTTCTAAATTATGGAGGCGTTCTGTCTGGAAGATCAATGGAAGAGAAATTGAACAAGTTAAATCTTTTAGATACTTGGGTATTCTCTTTCATTATAATCTAAAATGGTCCATGCATCAGGAACATTCTCTTAGCTTAGCTAAGAATAAGATGGCTGCTATAACCCATTTCCACTATCAAAAAGGTAACCAATTTGTCCCGGCTGCCCTATGGATTTTTCAGGCTACAGTGATTCCCCAATTACTGTATGGGGTTCCTGTGTGGATTCAGGACCTTAATAAAAAGTTTGAACAAGTTAATGCAATCTTTCTGCGTCGTATTCTTGGCATTCCCAACTTGGGCCCCGGTCACACGGGCCGGATATCACGGAGGGGAGGCGTGGCTAATTGCCCCGGCGCAGTTTGATCCGCGAGTACGCAATCAGACGCACCGGCTGCACACCACGGGTCCTTCCCTCGGCGCCGGCAGGTAAATGAGGGACCGGAGGGGAATGCCATGCGCCGACGATCACACCACGGGAGTCTGGAGGCAGCCCGTGGCAAACGTTTACTAGTACCTTGGAGGTACTACCTTTTTAACACACATATTCAGTGGTAAGCCATGGGTGCGCTCCACTTCCCAGATGGTGGGGTGTGAGCACGGCCGGATAATCCGCCCACCATCTGTGCCTCTCCCGCGGCAACTTTGCCGTGTGACCGGGGCCTTCGTTAGTTATTCTACTTTGTGTGCTGAGTTGGGTCTTTATACCATAGAATCTAGAGCTTGGATTGCTACCATCAAATACTGGTTACATCTTTATTTTCAACCTCCTCCAAATAGTCTTATCACTTTTCTAACTGCTGATCCGTATGTTTCTACATGGTCCCAATTAATAAGGAAGAAAATTAATTCTTTAGGTATTGACTTAGACTCCCTGGTTAATTCCAATGAAACCTATATATTCCAAATAATTCAAAGGTGAATTCAAGATATTGACTTGCAGTGAATAAAAGCTGGAATGGAGGGGACTTGTTCCCCCCCATTTCCTGGGTCTTGCTTTCCCTCTGTGGCTCAGTACTTTTCAAGCCTAACACTTCCTTCTCAACGCAGAGCATTTATGCTGGCCAGATTCAATATATTTCCTTCAGCTGTGGTCACAGGTAGATACAAGGGCATCCCCTATGAGGCAAGATTCTGCAGATGTCTGAGCAAAGAACCTGACTCTGTCCAGCATATCCTCTTAAACTGCCTCCTGTTTACTCAGCTACGTTCACACTTGATTAGCCCTCTCCTTCAACTCTCTAAGGCTGCGACCAATAGAGGTATTGAATTCTTAAAGGTAAAGGTTCCCTTGCTCAAAAGCCAGTCGAGTCCGACTCTAGGGTTGCGGTGCTCATCTCCGTTTCCAAGCCGAAGAGCCAGCGCTGTCCAAAGACGTTTCCGTGGTCATGTGGCCGGCATGACTAAACACCAAGGCGCACGGAATGCTGTTACCTTCCCACCGAAGTGGTACCTATTTATCTACTTGCAATTTCTTGCTTTCGAACTGCTAGGTTGGCAGGAGCTGGAACTAGAGTTGGGAGCTCACTCCGTCATGCAGCACACTCGGTTACATCTAGCAGGACCCCAAATCAATCCATAGGAAACGGCACAACTGTAACTGTAACTTAAAACTGGTTCCCGGTCAGACCTAAGCAACACTCATTTAGCAAGAAGTGCAAGGGGAGTCATTCCATGGCAGCCCTGAAGAGGGGGTGGGGGGGGTAGGTACTGATTGTGTTTACCAAGCACAAACACCCTGTTTCAAGTCTCTGGAGAAAAGGAAGGGCAGGGCAGACGGGGAGCTGGGTCCACTCAGCACACTCAGGGCAGCTATTTCACGCACAGTCAGAAATCCCACTGAACTGTCGTCATCAAACTCCAGGCGTGGGGCTGTGCTGTAAGTTTCAAAATAACACAAAGCCAAGTGGGGATAGAATCACAGCTGGGAAAACAGCAGTGGTGGCCCAACAAGACAGCCCTGGTCTTCTCTTGGGAAGCAACCCCCACCCACCTCGACGGTCAGCTCCTTCTCCCCTGACCATGGACTGGGCCTCAAAGAGCAGCAGCGACAACTCAGTCCGGGCAAATCAGGCCATACCCTTCCAGCTACACTTAATCGTTTAAAATTCTAAGCAGCATGTCAAAGGCAGGAGAAATGAAGCACCACACTGAGAGAACAAAAAGCTTTTAACCTGGAAAGGAAGGCTGAACGGTACAGTGACATCTATTACTCATATAGAATACAACGCGAGCTCATGAACCCCTAGCTAACTCAAAAGCTGGGAAAGGAAGGCCCTGGGAGGATGCCAAACCTGACCGTGGCTTCCACAAACGGCCCTCTCCCCCCCACCCCAGGAGCAGGCTCCAGAGAAGCCTGGGGGGAAAGGGGATGTTTTACTCCCCGCCTGGCCTCGGCCTTGCAGACTTGCTGCTTTTCCTCCCCTCCCCTCTGCTGGGGCACAGCACAAAGCGGCCAAGCACTTCTCAAAGCCAGGGGCCGGCTGCCGTTTTCCCCAGGTGGACTGATCTCTGGAGGCCAGATGTAATCTGGGAGAACTCCAGCTCCCACCTGGAGAGGGTGGCAACCATAGTAAGATACATCCACCAACACACAGCTACTTAGGGTGGGGTGCCCCTCCCCTGCCTCAGGCTCTCTTCCAGGTGGACATCACAGGCTGCAGGATGTGTTCGAACCAAAGCAAAAAGCGAAAACAGGCCCAAGCCAGAATGGGAACAAAGGCTCCGGAGAGCTTGCAGAGCACAAGGGGGCCGACGCCTCCCTCCACGGCCTAGTATGTTGGCCTGCATCTGTGGTGCTGCCTGGGAGGGGAGGGGAGGGTTTGTCTGTCAGGAAACACAGGAGGAGGGGAGCGACAGCCCAGTGGAGAGTATCTGGGTGAGGGGAAGGGGAGGGAGGACAAACAGTCTTGTCCTGGTTTATGGTATTTAGTTGTTTTTGTGATGGATTTTAAGGAGCCGCGGTGGCTCAAGTGGTTAAGACGCTGAACTGCAGGCTGTGGAAGGTCGGTAGTTCAGCCGTTCAAGACCCGAGTGTGCCGCATGACGGAGTGGGCTCCCGTCTCCGGTTCCAGCTCAGCCCCGCCTGCCTCACAGGAGGGTGTCTGTCGTGGGGAGGGGAAGGGAAAGGGATTGTCAGCCGATCTGAGACTCCTTCGGGGAGCGATGGGCAGCGTATAGACCCAGTCTCTTCTTCTTCTCTCTTCTTTGCCTTGCCTGTCTGCTACTGCTCCTGCAACCCAAAAGCCCTTCTCCATCCAGCTGCCTTTCCCCCCAGGCCTGCCGCCGCTGCTGCTGCTGTCCTGACAGCCAAAGGAGTGGGTTGGAAGGTGCAATGGAAGCCCCACCACAAAGTGTCATTTTCCAAGATGCTTGTGTGGGAATAAAACCCATTTCTTTTCCCAAGGACTTTTTAATTCCACTGGGGAGCAATGAAAAAACGAATGCAATATCTTTTGGAATGAGTGAGAGGCTTTTTAGAAAAAGAAGAGCTGGCTTCTACACCTTGCTTTTCTCTACCCTCAGGAGTCTCATGGTGGCTTACAATCGTCTTCCCCTCCTCTCCCCACAACAGGCCCCTTGTGAGGTAGGTGGGGCTGAGAGAACTGTGATTGGCCCAAGGCCACCTGGTGGGCTTCCTGTGGAGGAGGAGTGGGGAAGCAGACCCAGTTCTCCAGAATAGACCACACTGCGCTCAACCACTACACCACGCCGGTTCTTTTTACTAAAAGGTTTTTCTCACTCAAAATGTG
This sequence comes from Gekko japonicus, assembly GCF_001447785.1. Lineage (NCBI taxonomy): Eukaryota > Metazoa > Chordata > Lepidosauria > Squamata > Gekkonidae > Gekko > Gekko japonicus. Next base: position 242,313 of record NW_015159745.1, read on the forward strand.
TCCTATGAAATTTTATTAATACAGCATTAGAGAGCAATAATTCTTGTGTATACACAGATGTATAAACTGTTTTCAAGGATAGATCTGTTTAAATTTCACTCAATTACTACAGCATAATGGATGCAGGTGGGTAGCTGTGTTGGTCTGAAGTAGCAGAACACACTTTGACTCCAGTGGGGCACCTTGAAGACCAACTGAGTCTTATTCGAGGCATAAGCTTCTGCCTGCACGCACCCTTCTTCAGATGCACTGAAATGGAAACTACCAGCCCACACATACAGGTAGAGGTCACAGTTCCACCGACCAATAAGTACACCTGGATCTCCACCCCTCAAGGCACAGCGGCTCATCCGCTACACGGGGTGACTCCTCTGGGGCGCCCTGCCCGCCTGCTCAGCTGGCCTGTGTGGGCCGTAGAGAGGGGGGCCCTGGAACCCGTTCGCCTGTGTGTGCTGGCTGACGCGAAGTAGAGGCTGCCCCTCACTTGCTTCACCGATGCTGCTGCAAGGCCTCTTCCTGGCTGACTGCTGCCGGAAAGCACGCTATTGGTGCTGCGGGGACCACTGTTGGGCCATCGGCCCACTGGAGCCGGGGTAAGCAGCAGATGGGCTTGGGCTACGGGAGGGGAGGAAGGGGGGGTGCGGCCTGGCCCCGGCAGCCAGCAGGGATCTCTGGCGGGCCAATCAGGGAGGCAGGAGGGGGCACGCGGCTTGAGCTTGCTATCCAAGGGCGTCGAGGAGGAGGGGGTCTGTGGGCCAGCCCTGGCAGCCACAGCGACCTCCGGCAGGCCTGTCAAGGGGAGGCAGGAGGGGCACGCGGCCGGGGCTCACCATCCAAGGGCTTCCAACCTCCGGGTGGGACCTGGGGAGGGAATCCCCCGGAGTTATTACAGCTCAACTCCAAAGAGATCAGTTCCTTTGGATAAAATGGATGCTTGGAAGAACTTTCAAAAGAGTGCGCCACTGAAAGGTGTGCAGCAAGGGCCAAGACCACCCACAGGACTTCCTGCACGGATGCAGACCCACGCAGAGAGCATTGCAGCAGTCCAACCTCGAGGCGACCATCGTGTCGATTCCAATGTCCAGGTCACTTGAACTCTCTTGTCAGATCTCCCCGCACTTGCCTCCGTCACTTTAATACCTGCATCTTTAAGTCCTACCGCTTCTATGAGACACGCAGAGTAACAGTGTAATGTCTCCTTTTTACAGAGCAGAGTTGATGGGGTGTGAGGAAAAACAGAAAGGATTTTTTTCTTCACATTTGTAACCTTTGAATATCAATCAATAACCTACATCCTCTCCCCCTACCTCAAATTCAACATTCTTCGGCACTCTCAGATTCAGACCGTCTGCCCTATCCGCCTCCATCTTGATAATGCCTGTCCTCATCTTTAAACTATAAGCCAATGGTTCTGAGACCCTGGATTACAACCCTTAGATGGCTCAAAGAGCAAGGGCACCATTCCTCCCGTCTCTCCTCCTGAGGTTACTCAGAGGCAGATTCTTTGTAGCACACAAGCAGGTCCAGAAGACCCCTTCTGCACAAGAGCTGTCTCCTGCCTTCTCTCCCCCGCAATGGTCCTCCAGTGTTCTGTGGACACTTCTGCAACAAAGAGGCTGATGTCAATTGCCTTCTATCTCTTCTACCAGTCAGAGCCTGGCTCCTTCCACCCATCAATCCACCAGTGTTCCACACATGCATGCACAGGATGTGGAGTTCCCCTACCTCACAAAAGATCCCTTTTGCCTTCTCTCTTCCCCTCCACAGTCCAGCCTGGTCACTGCCTACCCACTCACTCCCCCTATTCTCCCTACCGCATTTGCCTTGTTCCTTTTGCTTGGTTCCTGCCTCAGTCCTACAGTCCTGATCCTTAGCTTCTTTCTCACTACAGTATACCTCTTAGTGCTCAATTTGTGTTGAGCTTAGTGCTCAATCAGTCTGCTGCTCATTGTCTTAGCCTGGACACTTAGGAGGTCATAGCTCTGCCTTCCTTTCTTGCTGTGATGTTTCACATCTTCCTGCCGTGTGATTTCTGCTGACTTGTGTCCCATGGTATCTCCTGTGGCTAAAGGTCAGGCCCCCCACAGGTGAGTGCTGCCCCGTGGGGAATTTTTTTTAAAAAATTGAATGGGCGTGGAACAGCAGTCACTGGGGTGGGGGAGGTACTTGTGAATTTCCTGCATTGTGCAGAGCAGGGGTCTTTGGGGGCCGGAGCACGCCGGAGCCCAGGAGCCCGCGCTAATGGCAGCGGTGGCAAGCCCCGCCCCTAGCTCGCCATGTTTAGTCTCAGGGGAGGCTGGAGAGCCCAGTCGTCGCATTCCCTGGGCCCACGTAGGAGCGCTGTGGCTCGGGAGATGGCAGGAGAGCCCCGCCTCCACATCTCCCAGGCTGCGCAGAAGCGCTGCGGCTTGGGGACGCCAGGAGAGCCCCGCCTCCGCGTCCCCCAGGTCCACGCAGGAGCGCTGTGGCTCGGTGGAGGGCAGGAGAGCCCCATCGCCACGTCCCCCGGGCCGCGCAGGAGCGCTGCAGCTCCGGGGACAGCAGGAGAGCCCCGTCGCCACGTCTCTCGGGCCCCGGTCACATGATGGTGGGTCACGTGGCTGGGATGGCACAGGTGCAGCGAGGTTGCCGCCAGCCAGCCCTCTTCTTCTGCTGTGGGTGGGCATGGGGTAGGCATTGGTGGATGACACTGCATTTAGACCCCGGTTATCCATGCAGAGTCGCAAGCCACCATCTTTTTTCCTCTGGAAAAGCACCAGAGCCGCATACGGGGATGAGGCCGGCCTGATGAAACCCCTAGCCAAGTTCTTATCAATGAACTTTCGGAGCTCATCCTTCTCAGCCGGGCCCATCGCATAAATATGTCCCTTGGGAAGTTTGTGCCTTGGTAAGATTTCAATGCTACAGTCTGAATGTCTGTGCGGTGGCAATTCATCTGCCTCCTCCTCCCTGAAAACCTTGGCCAGGTCCCGATATTCAGGAGGAATGGACAGCAGTTCCTCTTGCGCCAAGCATTGGTCCCGGGTTCTCTCCTGAGGGTTTTGGGCCCCAGCTAGTGTCCCATCAGTGCTCCTGGCGCTTAGGCGAAATGAACTGCACCCTTCCCCTCTTCCCACAGTATGTAAGGATCGTGCCCATGAAGCCATGGCGCCCCAAGACGAGGGAAAATTGAGCAGCCGAGGTGATCACGAACGTTCGGGTCTCCTAGTGTTCCCCCGCCCCCAGTCTTAACGGGACCGTTTCGTATTCGCATGGGTCTTTCACGTTAGACCCATCCATTTGGGTGAAAATCAGGGGTTCCTTTAACTTTATTACCCCAGCTTCTAGTCCCGTAACCAAAGAGGGGTTGATCAAGTCTCTCCCACACCCCGAGTCAATTAGGGCTCTCACTCAGATGTGGGTTCCAAGATCAGGATTAATTAGCAAGACAGTCACGAAAAACAGGGAGGGGAAATTGCTCACCACGTTTGGCGCCTCCGGTTGCGGGCCCTGCTGCTCTGCACCTTCTACAGCAGGATCGAACCGAACCGTTTCCCACCGGCTCGGGATCCTCCCCTCCCGATTCCGCTCCTTCTTCCTTAGGAGTTGCTTGCCAGGGCTTTAGCAAATTTTGGCTTCCCGTTGGTTTTTTCGCAGGGGTGGTTGGGCGCTCCTTCGCCCCTTTGGTTGTTTCCTGGTGCCTGGGTCCACCGCAATCGGCCGCGAAATGGCCCTGTTCTCTATACCTCATGCATAAGCCCTGCCACGTGCGTTGCTCCCGCGTAGCATCCGTCTGCCTTGTTGGTTTAGCTTTTGGTGCTTGAGGGGCTGGACGCCCCCCCCCCCGCTGCTTCTATATCCAAGCACAGGGTTTGCAAGTGGTTTTCGGCACTTTCCGCTTCCTGCATCCAGGCGGAGAGGGAGACCGGGTCAACTGCTCTCAGGACCGTCTCCCTGATCTCGGGGTTCAGTCCCACTCGGTACAGTTCGGCCAACATGTTGTCAGGCCAGGTTTGCACCTTGGCCGCATGTTGTTTAAACTCAACCGAATACTCACGCATCAATCTGCGCCCTTGCTTTAGGGTGCGCAGGAACGCCCGCGCTCTAGGCCCCGCGTTTCGATCTTCGAAGTGAGCTCGCAACGCCCACATAAAAGCATCAAAGTTGGTAAGTTCGGGGCCCTGTGCGTTGTGGAGCCCCACATACCAAGCTGCCGCGGGAGCCCCAAACAGGGGTAATCCCGCCAACGCAGCAAGGCCCCTGTCAAATAAACTGTCTCTCGGAGGCCCCCCCATCAGCAAGTAAGTCTCTGCCGTTGAATCTGGGTTGAAGTGGCTCCAAGTGGAGCTTGGTTGGTAGCCCGGCCCAGTCCTTCGCCTCGGACCCGGGGGGGGGGTCAGGAACATGTGAGTCGATGAGGACTTCGGGAGAGTCCCCCACACAGCACTGGTTACCGGCGGCGTCAAAATCACCGGTACCAGCGCCTGGGTCACAGGAGTTTTCTCGTCCTCGCCATTCGGCTCCTTAGGAGATGGTTTCCCCTCTCCGTCGCTCATCTCCGGTAGAGAGAGAGGCGCTGAGATAGGGAATGAAGAATTCCTAATAGAATGTCTGGACCCACAGCTAAACAATGAAGTACACACTTTCAGGAAGGTTTTACTTTTATTGAAAAGCCATAGATGCGATAACATGAACACTGTTAGGAATGGAGGGATGTTGTTTTTCAGTCGCACAGTCGAGTCCGACTCTTCGCGACCCCATGGACCAGCTCCCGCCAGGCCTTCCGGTCTTCCACCGTCCTCTGAAGTTGGCTCAATTTCATGTTCGTTGCATCTATGACACTGTATAACCATCTCATCCTTTGCCGTCCCCGTCTTCTTTGACCTTCAATCTTTCCCAGCATCAGGGTCTTCTCCAGAGAGTGCGCCCTTCTCGTTTGGTGGCCAAAATATTTGCGCTTCAGTTTCATTATCTGGCCTTCCAGGGAACAGTCAGGGTTGATTTCTTTTAGGATTGACTGATTTGTTCTTCTTGCAGTCCAAGGGACTCTTAAGAGTCTTCTCCAGCACCATAGTTCAAAAGAATCTATTATTCGGCGCTCAGCCTTCCTTATGGCGGGATACCTGTGTGCATAATAGGATATAGGGCATTCGTATGCGCCCCCCCTAGCAATAACCATTTAGGTGTGCTCCTGCGCGCAGGATACTGTTGGACTGTCTAACGGTTACGAAGCTGGGAACGGAGAAGCTCCCACGGACAATAGACACCACATTCTCCACCAGTACAACATCAAAGATAAGCGTTAGAGCTCTGAAGCAATTAAGTGCATGGGAAGGAATGCAAAGCAATTAGAAAACATCTCCACACTCATGGCAGCGTAGCTGACAGAGCCTCTTGAATTGGGGTGTGTAAATGGTCCTCCTATAGATTGATGGATGCCAGGAAATTCTTTGCTTTAACATCTGCCAGAATAGAATTCAGAGTTTTCATCCTGAACATTCTAGTCCTGATGCAGTCGTTTACCCATTTCAGGTCCAAGATTTTCCTGGCATCCTTATTTTTCTTTGGCTCTGGGCATGATATCCTTTTGGAGTCACAACAGGACTGACAAGTTTGTTTGTTTGTTTTAACATTGTACACGTGTTTTTCTTCAATAAGATATCTGTCGAGTCCGTCCCCGAAAAGGTTTATGCCCTTGAGGGGAACTGCTTTAGCTTGTGCTGCAGAGTCCCCATCCCAATTCTAAGCCATGTGTTCTTTCTGGCTGCTGCACTGCATGCCATGGCTCTAGCTAACTGCTGCAGGATGTCCAGTGAAGTATCTGCCACAATCACTGTCACTACGGCAACCTTCTTAAGTTTGTCTTTAAGTTCTTTTGGCACTCCACCATCAGCTGAGGCTAGTCGTGACGCCCAGGAATGAATGTGCCGCCCTGGGAAACACCGAGCCTGCTGCTGACATCCTGATGGAGCAGGCGGAGACTTCGAAGTCTTTGCATAAGGCTTGCTAGAATCCCCTATCGCTGGGGTCTTGGGCAACCTATTTGCATCCATAGGGAGAACTGAGTTGGAGGTCAAGCTACTCGCAGGTTCGTCCACCATTCGCACCTTGAGTCTCTTGGCAGCTTCTGGTATCAGGGAATAAAGCTTGGAAGAAACATGTGATGGTTAGTTTTTAGCATGGAATGGTGTTCCCCTCTGCCTTCATCCTACTCTAAAAGGCTGCGGGCAGTTGGAGGCTTGCCCTTGCCTGCCTCAGCGTAGCAACCCTGGATTTCCTTGGCTGTCTCCCATCCAAGTACTAACCAGGACTGACCCTGCCTAACTTCTGAGATCTGACAAGTGTGGCCAAGCCTGGGCCATCCAGGTCAGGGCTGGCATCCCTGCCTGTGGTACTGCCAGTCTGTACATCATCTGGCCAGATTCCACCGGACGTTCTGGGTCAAAATCATTGTTTCCCCTAAGTCTGGAGGAACTTCTAAGTACTTGGAAAGGAATCTCATGTACAGCTCTTGAGGGAATAGTCAGGACTGTACTGTTGGTACCACTCCATCTCCTTCCTCCAACTATTCCCATTCTACCCTACCTGAGGAGGGAACTGGGGAGTCTGAGTCCTTCCTGGACTTTTTGCAGCCATCGAGTCACAGCCCACTTATGGTGACCCCTTGGAGTTTTCAAGCAGGAGATGTTCAGAGATGGTTGGCCTTGCCTGCCTCTGTGTCACGCCTCTGGTGTTGATTGGTGGCCTCCAAAACCAAACAAAGGTTAGTGAAAAGGAGGGCCAATATTAAAACCTTTCCATAAAAAAAGGTACATGTATTTATTGATAATAACAAATTTTAAAACATATATAGGGGCCCAATTACAATCAATGTATACAAAACATAACAATATCAAGGGCTTAAAAAGTTGACCTTACGCGTTTCGTAAGGCCAAATAGGCCTGCACCACTTACTCTGCCCTGACCTGTGTTGTTGTTTTTTTGCACACTGGCGATGCATATGAAGACCACTCAGAGGTCATTTGGGGGGGGAGAACGTGGGGGATCGCAGTTTCCCCGGGTGAGGTACGGGGGGCGGGGCACATGACAAAGCCCCGCCCCCTGCTTCCGGCCGCCCCGCTTCCGGCCCTCCTTCAGCCAGGAGGAGGCAGGAGAAGAGGGAGGGTAAGTTGCTTCCCCCCTGCCTCTCCCCACCCCTGCCTGCCTGGGGCCAGGGAGGGCCTTCGCGGGGCTTCCTTGCACTCCCGCCGGCCTTGCAGGTCCACCGCCGGGCCCCTCATGGGGCTCGGCAGTGGAGCTGCAAGGCCGGCGCCGGCGGCTGGGACCGTTGGGGGCGGGGTGTGTGGCCTTATGACACACTTCCGGTGATGGCAGGGGTGTGGCATATGCTAATGAGTTATGCTAATGAGTTCCCCTAGCTTTTTTTCTACGAAACGACCCCTGAGACCACTTATGAAATCAAGTCCAAGGAACAGGGAGGGGGAGGGGGAGGGGGAGGAGAAAAGTCAGAACGTTGAAATATGATTTGTTTTGTAAGAATGACTGGAAGTGGATGTTGCAATCAGCATGAGCAGAACAGTGGAAAGGAAGTAAGGAATTAATGTAGGACTTAAACTGACAGATCTTACATTTCTGCGCATTTAGGCAACATCTTTAAAAGGGAAACAAATGTAAAACATGATTAATGTTGCAAGAGACTTTTTAAAGGTTGCGTTATATAGACATCACAAGTGAGAGTCCACAAGACTCATGGGGGGGGAATTCCACCCCCCCCTTACCTTCTTAGCCCCGGGCATGCTTCCCTTCCAATCCCCACCCCCAGGTCTGGCACAGCTCCTGGCCTCTGAAGGTGCCTTTGGGACCAGAGTGAATCCTGGATGACAGCGACATGGCTGGGGCATGGAGCGGCTGTGTCAGCTCGCTGCCATGGAGGCTGGGGGGGGGGCCAGGGGAGGCTGCTTGGAATGTGTTAGTTTCGATTCCCTTGCCGTCTTGGTGATGCTCCCTTATCTGTATGTTTTATGTGCCTGACCTTGGTTCCTAGTTATAGCATCATCCCTGGGAATTGGCGGGCCCCACATTTTACCTTGATTGGCTCCACACCGCCCAGTGACCCCTTTGAACCATGTATATCTCTCCACCCCACGCCTTTTGCTTTAGTCTTAACACAGAACCTGAAGCAGAGATGCTCTGCCAATACTATATCAATAAACGTTCCTCCTGAAGAAGCAAGTTGTTGATTCTGATTGTCCCAGGAGTCTGACAGAGTGTTAAGGCTCACTGTGGTTCCTGAATTCGCACCTCTCGATGCGCAGTGAAGAAGAAGAAGCAGCCGTGCCTACCACAACTGGCGAAGAGGTCCCGGTGACAACCACACCACCCATCACGACAACGGGGGCTACTGGGGGGGGGACAAGCTCCTCTACTGGGGCGCTTCTGGCATAACCCTGATCCCTAGGACTGGGCACGATTCTCAGAGGTGACTTGTGAGTCGTGGAGCACTGCAGTTCGTCCCAGGATGGCAACTGGAGTTGGGGGGCTCGAGGCGCCAATACCAAGGATGGCTGCAGCTGCAAGAGAACCCAGAGAGGATCAACTGGAGCAGATGCAACAGGTGCTGCTGTCCAAACAAGACAAAAGTTGCTTGAAGCCCTGATGGCACTGCCACAACTGGTCATGACCACGGTACAGTATGAGATGGGGCTGCAACGACCTGGGGCGGGAGGCCAACCAGCCCCGGCCAGACCACCCGCCATTCCAGCGCAACCGGCACCTCCTGCGGGGGCCCCAGCAGTCCCACCACTGGTGCCGGCACCAGCCCAAGTACCAGGTCTCAAACGACCGAAGGAACTACTGGATGCCCTGTACGGTGGGGGCCCCGACAAGCTGGCTTCCTTCACTCTGCAGGGGAGAAAGTTCCTGAGAGATGGGGGCCACCTCTTCCCGACTGACGAGCATCGCATGGACTACATCAGGGGAAAGCTACGCGAGCAAGCAGCCGACTGGTTTGCGGTGGTGAAAAATGTGCAAAGCCCCAAACTGAGGGACGTCCCAGCTTTTATGTGGGCGCTGAAACGGCAGTACGAAGATCCAAAGGGGATTGAAAAGGCCCGAAACCACCTTCGAGCGTTGAAGCAAGGGGGTCATTCCATGAGAGAGTACTCCGAGGAGTTTAAAAGGTATGCCTCCAAGATCCAGGGATGGCCTGAAACTGTGTTGGTGGAGAAGTACTGGATTGGGCTCAACAGCCAAGTCCTGGAGGCAGTACTCCAGAACGGGAACCCGTTGACCCTCACTGGATGGGTGCATGAAGCTGAAGAAGTGGAAAGCCGGTTCCAAATGATGAAGGCACTGGGGGTCCGGGGCACGAGCAAGCAAACCGGGGGACCCCTGAAGAGCCCCCACCCAAAGCCCATGGAACCAGCACGGAAGTAACACATCCGCTTAGGGCTCTGCCTCCGATGTGGAGAATCAGGCCACTACACCACCTCCTGCCCTACGACAACCCTGTCAGGTGGGCCCAAGGGATCAGAGAAGAAACCCACTGGAGGGGAACCTAAGAAAGGAGGGGGGGCGCAACCCAAGCAACAACGAGACCTGCAGGTGGGAACCGCATCAGCTGAGTCCTCCTCCAATGAGGGAGAAGCCCCTCAGCCGGCGGGAAAAGGCCGGGACCTGCTGTAAATGGTGCAAGCAGGCAGGTCCGCCCCAAGACGTCACCAGAAGTGGTGAGCAACCCCCCTCCTCTGTTCTTTATGACTGTAACCCCGAACTGGGCACTCAAGTGTGGGTCTGGGCTCTGATAGACTCAGGTTGTGTCCGAGACATTATTAGCCCATCCATTGTTACAGGTCTGGGATTGGCCACCCAGAGATTCCCAGAACCACTGATATTTACCCAGATGGATGGGTCCCCTATACGAGAGCCCTGCAAATACCAAACAATGCCCATTGTGATGGATGCAGAATCTCACTGGGAGACACGGACCTTTGTAATCACCCCTGCGGCTCGTTTCTCCCTAGTGTTAGGGAACCCCTGGCTCCGGGACCATGACCCGGACATTTCATGGAGCCAGGGGACCATGTATTTCACTTCCAAGGGGTGTGCGCAACACAAGTGGGATTCCAGCTGGGGGGAGGAACCCAATGCCACTCAGGTGCAGGCATGCCTCATGCAAGAGGACCTCTGCTCCATCCCCCGGGAGTATTGGGACTTGGCCAGGGTGTTCGAGGTGAGGCAGATGAATTTCCCCTCCATTGGAACACATACTGTGCGATCGAAATCTTGCTGGATCACAAAATGCCAAAAGGGAAACTGTATTCCATGAGCTTGGCGGAGGAGGAACTCCAAAAGTTCATTAATAAAAATCTGGCTCGTGGTTTCATACGCCCTGCCTCGTCCCTGATTGCTGCTCCTCTTTTATTCCGTGCAAAAAAGACAGGGGACTGCGCCTCTGTATGGATTACAGAGGACTCAATGTGGTGTCCACATCAAATGCCTACCCCCTCCCGCTAATCAAAGACTTGCTAGCAGAGGCATCTAAAGGGAAAATCTTTACAAAACTAGATGCTTACTTTCGGGTGCGCATAAGGGAAGGAGATGAGCACAAGACTGCCTTTAATACTCCGCTAGGGCAGTTTGAATACCGGGTAATGCCTTTCAGGTTGCAAGGGGCACCCAGGGCTTTCATTAACTTGATCAGTGAAGTGTTGCACAAGCACCTATTCAAGGGGGCCGTTGCTTACTTAGATGATACCCTTATCTACTCTCAAGATAAGAGTTCACACGTAGCACTAGTGAGGGAGGCACTGCAGACCCTCTATGACCACAAACTTTTCGCTAAACTGTCGAAGTGCGAGTTCCACCAGGAGGAGGCGGACTTCTTGGGCTACCGCATTTCGCAGTGGGGGTTGGACCCAGCCAAGGTGGCTGATGTGTTGGGGTGGGAGCCCCCCATGACCCGGAGGCAACTCCAATCCTTCCTCAGGTTCACGACCCTTCATCCTCAACTTCGCCCAGGTGTCCCTACCCCTCACTGACCTCCTAAAGACCAAGGGGAAGGGACCTGAGGGGGCAAACCGCCGGGGAAACTCTGGTCGCTTGAGACGCTGAGCCGGCCATGGGAAGTTATTTCCATGGATTTTATCACTTATTTACCACCAAGCAAAGGGGAGATGGTAATTTGGGGGTGGGGTGGACCTTTTTACTTAACAGGCTCATTTCATCCCTTGTAAGCAGGTCCTGTCTGTGAAAGTCCTAGCTAGACTGTTCATGACACACGTGGTATGGCTACATTCCACCCCTTCCAAGATAATTTCCAACCAGGGGTCTCAGTTTGTATCCAAATTCTGGAAGGAGCTTTTACTGGTGTTGGGGGTGCAACAAGGTCTCAGTAGTGTGTACCACCAAGAGACTGACGGGCAAACTGAATGGGTTAATCAAACAGTAGAACAGTTTCTGCACTGCTTCACTAATTATCAACAAGATGACTGGGCGGAATCGCTCCCTTATAAGGAACACAGCTACAACAACTCAATCCACAGTTCTACCAAACTGTCCCTGTTCAAGGCATTGTATGGCTATGAAGGTGCCCCCCTCCCAATGACGGGTCCGCCCGCAGGGGCGCTGGGAGATGTGGATGACTGGTGGAAGGAACTGGAGGGGCAATGGTCCCTTATCCATAAAACCTTGAATTGGGCAAAAGAGAAATACAAACTTTATGCTGACAAGGGGAGGGCACCTGAGTGGGATATCCAGGGGGGGACTCAGTGTACCTCTCCACCGAAAACCTGAAGGGGCTCCAACTTCGGAGGAAACTGGGGTGGAAGTATGTGGGACCTTTCAAGGTGGTGCACAAGATCAATGAAGTGACTGTTGAACTTGATTTGCCTAGAGTCTAAAGGGAATTCACCCCATCTTCCATTTCAGTCTCCTCAAACGGCATCTGGGTCCGAACGTGTGGAAGCCTTCTCCTGCTCCCCCTCCTCCTCTGACAGTGGATGGTGAACCCCATCATGACGTTGCGCAGATATTGGACTCTAAAATCCAAAAGGGTTTTTTGTTTTATTTAATCCAATCATTTGTGCCTTTCACAACAAGTTCCTGGAGAAGCCCGGGGGGGCCTTCAGGGGGCAGGATGTAAGCTCGCTGCCATAGAGGCTTGAGGGGGGGGGGAGAGACTGCTTGGAATGTGTTAGTTTCGATTCTATTGCCGTCTTGGTGATGCTCCCTTATCTGTATGTTTTATGTGCCTGACCTTGGTTCCTAATTGCAACATCATCCCTGGGAATGCAGGTCCATTACATTTTGGAGAGCCCCGCATTTTACCTTGATTGGCTCCATACCACCCAGTGACCCCTTTGAACCATGTATATCTCTCCACCCCACGCCTTTTGCTTTAGTCTTAACACAGAACCTGAAGTAGATGCTCTGCCAATACTATATCAATAAACTTTCCTTCTGAAGAAGTGAGTTGTTGATTCTGATTGTCCCAGGAGTCTGACAGGCTGATGGAAACTGCTGCTGCCGCGGCTGGACCTTTTGGAGGCCACTACCACCAGGCCTGGTGGCTCTCAAGAGGCTTAGAGTGGAGGTTGCAGCCACCATGCCTGCAGGACAGAGGAGGTAAGTCCCCCAATGTGTGTGTCTGTGTGCAGAGTTTTAGTTTCAGATGTTTCTACAAACCTGGGTCCTCCAAGTTTGCATAAATATCTGTTTACTGACAGTGTGCACCCGATCCACAGACTCAGATATCCACAGATTGACCCACACTTGGCTATCAGATAAACAGATTACTGAAGGCTATATATTAGTGAAGGGGGCAGGGCCCTTTCCAGGGCTGTTTTGGCCTTTGAGGGAGGACTCATCGGGGCCAGGCCTGGGGCCTAGAGTTGCCAGCTGCAGGTTGGGAAATTCCTGGAAATTCTGGGGTGGAGTCTAAGGACTACCAGACCCAGAATAGATTCACAGTTTTAAAAGCCCCTGAAAAAAATCTGCTGGAGCCATTGCTGGCAATGGACAGAGCACTGGACTTGGACCAAGGTAATGTGGATTTAACTCTGCATGCTCTCTGAGACCATCGAAACTCAGGGTTGTTAGCCGAGTTCCCTCTAAGCTGAGTTAGTGTGAGCTGGCTCATAGTCTTTTAGCCTCCAGCTCACCCATTTCTGTCTCCGCTCAGGAAGGAGGGCTCCAGAGCAAACTAGTTTATGCAGCAGCCAAATTGCTGGCTCACAACTTTAATGCCAGTCACTCACATGGTAGAAATCTTGTTCACAAGACTCCACAGCTTAGAGGGAGCGTTGGTTGTTCGACTACTGGGGGACGGGAGGGAGTCAACATACAAATGTTATAGCAAACTCTTTTTTTAACTGTTTGTCCAAGCAGCCACCAGGCAGGAGAAAGCAACAGATTAATGGCCTCAAGAGCGCAGCCTGAAATAACTTTTTTCTCTCTCCACCCCCACCCCCAAAATATTCAGCCTAAATTTTCTGGAGAAGGGAAAAGATTGCATACTACATTGTGTCAGTTTGGTTTGTCTAAATAAAGGCTATTTCACAGTTTGTTGTGAAACAGTTTGCACCAACTACTCACAGAATTATAAGAAGACATCACTCATCTATTTGGAAAATACCTCATTAGATCTGGTATGTGAAAAGCAAGATGACTGTTGCTGTACAAAGCTGAATGCAAATTCTTTTTGGATTATTATTCGAGTTCCAGCTTCAGCTTTAGAGCTTTAGCCAGATGTTCATATTCAATAACAAATACTTCAGCACATATGCATGAAATTAGGACAATTTAAACACCAAGAAGAAAGGAAATGTCACAGGACACCATTCTCACCCTCAGTAGACAGCATCCTAGCTTCTCATATGATGCACAAAAGGAATGGTGATTCCTTAAGAGAAACTGGGGATTGCTTATATTTGATTTTTTTTGCAATTAAAAATAATTCCATTGTGCTAGAGGCCAGTCTCTAAAGGTTTAGAAATGGAGAATGGAAGAAAAAATGAGGTAAGCTGCCCTGAGCTTCTTGGAGAAAATAGGAGATTAAAGATCAGAAAAAGAAAAATCTGAGCGGTGGGGGAGGACATGAAGCAGCTGTGGCAGAAGGAGCCCCTTCTCCGTGTCCCCACCTACCCATCCTGTCATGTAGTCCAAAACTGGGTATCTCCCCAGAGAGCCTCACAGTCAGTGGGAACACGGAACGTGGACCTCCACTTGTCTGTCATGCCCCACCCACCTGCCCCACCGGGGCTCTGCCACCTTCTGCCACCTTCTGTCCCTGGCTCATTGAGACGCCAGGAGAGACCTCAGAATGGGGGGAGAAGGGGTTGCCTCGCCCTTCACCCCCCACCCCCCCAGCACCTTTCCTCCCAGCCGAGGTGCCCAGCTGTTTTCCTTCCCCGGCCTCTGGGCTGTGGCCTCCTTTTATTTCCCCTTCCTGCTTCCAGGCTCTGCCTCCCTCCTCTCCCAATGGTGCCTGCCCCCTCCTATCAGGGCCGGTGGGCCTGGGCTGATCCTGGGGCCCCCTCACCCCCTCACCAGCAGCGCTGTCCAGGCTGGGCTCCTTGCATCCCAGCCACAGGGCTGCTCTCTTGCCACCCCACTGACACCAGGTCCAGGGGCTCGGAGTCCCCTGTCTGTACTGCCTGTGACTCGACCTTGGCCTGTGCTGAGCCCCAAGCTGCTGCCGCCTCCACTGACCTGTCCTGTGACTTACCTGGGGCCGCCCCTGCCAGGAGCTTTGCCAGGGCCGTGGCCGTCCTCCTGGCCTCCCCTGCTGCTGGCTGGGTGAGTGGCTGTTGTGGGGCACCGTCTCCTCATTGGGGGCTGGGGGCTGGGCTGCCGGGGTCCCAAAGGCTGCCTCTTACAAGCCAGGTGTGGGCTGCGGCTCCACACCTGGACTTTGCCCAATGCAGAGGCATGGTGGGGGAGCTTTGCAATCATAGCATCATAAGAATCTCCTCCCTCATTTATAAATGACCTAAAGACATAGAGGGGATGCTTATCAAATTTGCAGATGACACGAAGCTGGGATTGCTAATTCTGAAGAAGACAGAGTCAGGATTCAAAATGATCTAGATAGGCTGGAGCAGTGGGCTGAGACAAATAAAATGAATTTCAATAGAGATAAGTGCAAAGTCCTACACTTAGGTACAAAAAATCAAAGGCACAGACATAGAATGGGAGGGACTTGGCTTGACAGCAGCACATGTGAAAGGGATCTCGGTGTTCTGGTTGATCACAAGCTAAACATGAGCCTGCAGTGTGATGCGACTGCAAAGAAAGTTAATACAATCTTAGGATGCATTAACAGAAGCATTGTGTCCAGATCACGGGAGTTAGTAGTCCCGCTCTATTCTGCTATGGTCAGGCCTCACCTGGAGTCCTGTGTCCAGTTTTGGGCACCACATTTTAGGGAGGATGTTGACAAGCTCGAGCGTGTCCAGAAGAGGGCAACCAGGATGGTGAGAGGGTTGGAATCCAAGTCTTACGAGGAAAGGCTGAAAGAGTTGGGTCTGTTTAGCCTGGGAAAGAGAAGGCTTAGAGGGGACATGATTGCAGTCTTCAAGTATCTGAAGGGCTGTCATATAGAAGATGGAGCAGATCTAATGGGTGGAAGTTACAAGGGAGTCGTTACCGGCTAAATACCAGGAGAAACTTCCTAACTGTAAGAGTGGTTGAGCAGTGGAACAGACTGCCTCGGGAGGTGGTGGATGCTCCTTTGCTGGACTTTTTCCAGCGGAGGCTGGATGACCATCTTTCGGGTATGTTGTAGGTATGTAGGGCTCTCTTTCGGCTCTGCTCCTGCAGAGTGCAGGGGGCTGGACTAGATGACCTGCAAGGTCCCTTCCAACTCTAACATTCTATGATTCCCTCTCATCATCTATGGTCAGCCAACTGCATCCATGAATCTCCTATAATTGTGAAAAACTTGTTACTTGTTATCAGCACCTAGTGTTGTTCATTATGACATTGAAAACAGTTGCCTGCTCAAGATGTCTACGCCCTCCTTGATTATAACTGCAATAGAATCCAACAACTAATGCAAACAGGGTGGGCACACACAGTGTGAGGCAGGCAGTATTAATCTCTGCCCCCCCCAACTCATTGTCTTCAGAAGAGCCATTTTTGTAGGCTCCACGTAACAAATACCTATAAGTGCTAACTCTTCTCAACTGGATGGCCTTATCTTTATATGCTTCCCCTGCCCCACTGCCACTGAGCGGCAGCTGACCTGTGGTGACCCCCTTAAGGTTTTCAAAGCAAGACGCGTTCAGAGATGGTTTGTCATTATCTGCCTCTGCACAGCAACCCTGGACTTCCTTGGTGGTTTCCCATCCAAGTACTACTCAGGGCTGATCCTTGGCTATTCAGAGGTGTCCATTTGGCAAAAAGGTATCTGTATTCGGCTCCCAGTATAGCTGAGCCCTAAAAAAGCCAATCTTATCCAGCTTTTATTTGGTTTCATTCAGCTATACCGAACCCTACCAGCCCTTTAAACCTAACAGCTGACAGGCGGAGCCACCAGTCAGCTGTTTGGTTTAAATGCTTCCCTGGGACCCTTCTATTACAAACCAGCACAGCTACCCCATGAAACTACCTTTAGAGGAAGGCTGGGATAAAAATGTCCTTAATAAGTAATAATAAATAACAACACTATTACCAATCACAGGGAATTGCTTGTAGCCATTTTCCTCCCTCTTCTGCAAACACCTTAGAAATAAAGTCCTCCTTCAGCAGTGGAGAAGGATGAAAAGGTGACGAGTCCTTTCCAAGGTGGGCACTTGGAGACACAAGGTGGGCTCCAGGTGGCCAAGACAAGGCGGCATGGGTCAAACAATGGGCCACTCCTATTCCCCTTCTCCCCAGCTCGCTGTTGGTCTGGCAAGGCAGGAGAGATTCCCCAGCTGACCAGCCACTCACTTGTACTTGGCATTCAAGGGAAGCCCCCCTAGTGGGGGCATTAAAAATTCTAGAGGACATGTCACCCCGTATGCCCCACACTAGCTATGGCCATGCCACTGTGTGACATAGAGTGTTGGGCTGGACAGACCATTGGCCTGATCGAACATGGCTTCTCTTATATTCTTACCAATATTTTTTATTTTGGAATTTTTTTTATTTATTCAAATTTATAGTCTGCTCTTCCTGTGAATGGGCTCAGGGTGGATCACAGCAATAGTTAGGCCATATAAATCTAATAAATTCGGCAAGATAAAACAGAATAATAAATAGTTAATTAAAACATTAAAACAGCATGTAAAAGCAATTTGCACTGATACAGGTGTCACTGGACTCTCAGTTTATTTAATCCCAAATGTATCTGGGTTTCCTAGGGAAAACCGGAAAAAAAAACCCTGAAAAAAAAACCCTGATATATTCAGGAATTACTGGCCAGATCCGAAAACAGTGGAGAGGTGGGACTGCAGAAGACAGCCGAAGGATCAGTTGTGTCAATGGGAAGCAGACTGGAAGTGATAGGGAAATGGCTGAGAAGCTAAATGCATTTTTTGCCTCTATCTTCACTGTGGAAGATGAGAAGTGCTTGCCCACTCCAGAACCCCTGATTTCGGGAGAGGTGTTGAAAGACCTGAGTCTGATTGAGGTGACGAGAGAGGAGGTCCTAAAACTGATAGACAACTCAAAAACTGATAAATCACCAGGCCCGGATGGCATACATCCGAGAGTTCTGAAAGAACTCAAATGTGAACTTCTGGATCTCCTGACAAAAATATGTACTCTTTCCTTAAAATCTGCCTCCATTCCTGAGGACTGGAAGGTAGCTAATGTCACTCCCATCTTTAAAAAGGGCTCCAGAGGCGATCCGGGAAATCACAGGCCAGTCAGTCTGACGTCGATACCGGGTAAATTGGTGGAAGCCATTATTAAGGAAAGAATTAGTAGGCACATAGATGCACAAAACCTATTGAGGCAGACTCAGCATGGGTTCTGTAAGGGAAGATCTTGTCTCACTAACCTGTTAGTGTTCTTTGAGGAGGTGAACAAACATGTGGACAAGGGGGACCCAATAGATATTGTTTACCTTGACTTCCAGAAAGCTTTTGATAAAGGCTCCTAAGCAAGCTCAAAAATCATGGGATAAAAGAACAAGTCCTTTTATATATCAAAAACTGGCTAATTAATAGAAAACAGAGTATAAATGGGCAATTTTCTCAGTGGAGGGTGGTAAGCAGTGGTGTACCGCAGGGATCTGTACTTTGTCCACAGCTTTTTAACTTGTTCATTAATCATTTGAAAGCTTATGAGGTGGCAGTGACAGCACTCAAGGAAGCCTACTTCTTTGCTATCACTGCTTCAGCTAATTTACAACCAGCTCAGTTACTTAGGTTGCTTTGGCAATTGCTGACTCCTAGGTCTGAAGAATCAGCAATTATCTGTGACACTGGGGAAAATTTTGCTGATAGAATTTTTCAAAAACACTCAATTTGGATGCTGGTTGCAGAATAGATCAGGCAGCAGAGGGGTCTGCTATACAACCTGGTCCACTTATGGATGATTTCAATCCATTACCACGTTGGACATCAGCACGTTGGGGGTCTGAAGGCCATTACCGTTGGTTATTGTGAGTGTGTGGTGATTTGATCATTGTCTATCTAGTTACTAAAGTCTTGTAAAGGACAAATTAATGAGTGCCTGATGTTCATTGTCATACAATCTCTAACATAGGGTATCATCTTTTTACTGAGAGGTTGCAGGCTATGGAAGGACAACGTAGACGGCTAGAGTAACAGTGAAGAAAGCATCAGGACCAATCTAATAAGACACTAACTAAAGCTCATTTTAAAATGTACTCCATGGCAGTGATGGCAGCAAAGAAATAGCACTTTTTTGCTTCCATTGCCTCTGCACAGTATAGTCCAGCAGCACTGTTCCAGGTGGCCAGAGGCTTGTTAGGATCTGGCTAGCAGGTGGAGGTGGACTGCTCAGTAGCACACTGTGACTGTTTTGCTCAGCATTTCACAGATAAAATCTCTCACATTAGCAGGAACAGGGTCAGATGTTGTCAGGATGCCAACTTGTCCAGTTGTTTGGGATCCTTTTCAGTTTATTCAATCTGAGGGTGCAAACAGGATCCTTGAAGGTTTGAGTCCTACCACCTGCTTTCATGACCCTTGCCCTTCCTGGCTTTTAAATCTGCCAAGGATGGGCTGGCTGGCAGGGTCTGAGAGATAGTCAATGCCTTGTTGAGAAGGGATGGAGTCTTGAAAAAAGCAGTGGTGCATTCACTTCTAAAGAATCCTACCCTGAACCTATCAATAATTATCGATCAATCTGAAACGTTCCATTCTTGACCAAAGCGATGGAATACATGGTGGCTGGCACAGTTCCCTGTAAGCTGTGCTAGGAGTGCTGGTGAACAACATTTCAAAGGCCAGCTCAGAGGATTTCTGCTTCAGCTCACAACCAAACTTCCATAGGAAACAATGGAGAATGGGGGCACCTCCTTCTGGGGCTCATAGAACTGGACCCCCTGGTCCAATCATTTTGAAACTTGGGGGGGGGGGGTTTGAGGAGAGGAACCAGCAGCTATGCTGCAAATTTGGTGCCTCTGCCTCAATAAAACAGCCCCTCAGAGCCCCAGATACCCTTGGATTGATTCTCCTTTTATAGCTTATAGGGCCCATTGACTGTAATGGCCCCCATAGGTTTAATGGAGCCAGAAAAAATTGGTTGTTTCTTTTTTGCACACCCCTATTATGCTTTTCAGTATGATTTGTAAGCTGCCTTGAGTCACAGGGAAAAGTGGGATATAAATATTTGAATAAATAAGTAGTTTGGGCAGATTGATAACATTTAAGCAACTTCCTGTTTGTTAGGTTAGGCAGGGTTCTGAGATCATGGCCTACAAAAACCCCATTCCATTTTTACAGGATCGATGGTGTCAAGGACTTTGGTAACCTCCCAGAGTTATTATATGGTGACTATCACCTGCCAACAACCATGGGTATTCTGCGAAAGAAAGAACTGCATTCACTGAACAGCAATTCCAAAATGCACATATTAAGTCTTCTGTAAGACATTTTTTTTAGTCTTGCATAATTTATTCTGCTCCTATGATTTAGGCTTTCAATTAATTAAGAATTCCTTTTTGCAAGGAAGAGTATGATGGAGGGAGGAGGCATAGAATAATTTCTACGGTGACAAACTTCTCTTCATACTTGAATCATAGGGAAAAGTGGGATAAAAATATTTGAATAAATAAGTAGTTTGGGCAGGTTAATAACTTTTAACCAACTTCCTGTTTGTTACATTAGGCAGTGTTCTGACAATGATTTTTCCACCTCTATTATACTTGACCCGTAATGCTGGTTGTCATATTTTACTAAAAAACCTAGTATGTTTTCTAAAGGTCAGTGCAGGGCGACAGTTCAAGGCCAGGTATACCAGTATAGTGGAATGGGGTGGGTAGACCTGTTCTCCAGAGGCCAGGTCTACCAATATAGTGGAATGGGGTGGGTAGACCTGTTCTCCGGAGATCTGGTTACCAATATAGTGGAAAGGGGTAGGTAGACCTGTTCTCTGGAGGCCACATCCAGAGGTCATTTCAGGGGGGAACGCGGGGGAACGCAGTTCCCCCGGGTGAGGTGCGGGTGGGCGGGGCACACGATGAAGCCCTGCCCCCTGCTTCCAGCCACCCCGCTTCAGCCCTTATTCAGCCAGGAGGAGGCAGGAGAAGAGGGAGGGTAAGTTGCTTCCTCCCCGCCACTCCCCATCCCTGCCTGCCTGGGGCCAGGGAGGGCCTTGGCGGGGCTTCCTCACACTCCTGCCGGCCTTGCAGGTCCACCGCCGGGCCCCTGATGTCAGAGGGTGTGGCATATGGTAATGAGTTATGCTAATGAGTTCCCCTGGCTCTTTTTCTACGAAACGACCCCTGGCCACGTCTACCAATATAGTGGCCTAGGGTGGGTAAACCTGGCCTCTGGAGAACAGGTCTACCAATATAGTGGAAAGGGGTGGGTAGATCTGTTCTCCAGAGGCCAGGTCTACCAATATAGTGGACCGGGGCAGGTAGACCTGTTCTCCGGAGGCCAGGTCTACCTATATAGTGGAAAGGGGTGGGCAGACCTGTTCTCCGGAGGCCTGGTCTACAGAGGGCATTTTGTTTAATGAAATTTGACTTGATTCTGTTTTCTCTTATAATGTTTATTCTTAAAATATAGTTTAAATATAGTTTTAAAATTCATTCTGAGATTTTTACAAAGTTATGGAAATAATCTTCTAAAAAAATTACATTATAGTCAAATGTAGTCTTGCTCACAACTTTAACGCTACTAGCTTTTTTCGTTCACAAGGTAGAATTTCTGCTCATGTCACTGCGGAGCTTAGAGGAAACATTGGTGGCTGGACAATTTTAAACTTTCCTAGATAAGAGGATGGCGGAAGACCGGAGGGCCTGGAGGGAGCTGGTCCATGGGGTCGCAAAGAGTCGGACTCGACTGTGCGACTGAACAACAACAACAAGATAAGATAAAATGCTTAGATCCTATCCAAAGTTTTAGTGGGACTGTAACAGCCTGGGTCACTCTGGTGGATGGACAGAGTACAACTGTTGGTCCTCTCAGCAGCTTTCAATACCACTGATCATAGTATCCTTCTGAACCGCCTTTCTGGGCTGGGATTGGGAGGCACCATTTTGTGATGGTTCCAGTCCTATCTGGAGAATAGGTTTCAGAAGGTGGTGCTGGGAAACTACTTCTCAGCAATTTGGCCTATGGGATCCTGCATGCTCAACCCTGTCCCCCATGCTCTTTATCATATGCATAAAACTATGGGCGAGGTCATCTGGAGATATGGGCTGGGATGACATTCAGCTCTATCTTGTATTTCCAGATGATCAGGATTCAAGGTGGATGGCTGAAGGAATCCTGAATTGGTGCGTGGAAGCAGGTTTGGCGTGAATGTGGGCTAATAAAATGAAATGAAGCTTAATCCTGACATGACAGAAGTGCTACTGGTAAGTGGAAGGTCTACCCAGGATTTAAGGTGTCACTCTTTCTGAGTAGGGTTCCACGTCCCTTGAATAGATTTGTAGTCTGGAAGTGCATTGGACCCAAGCCTACTACTGGATAAGCAGAAGGCACCTGCAGCCAGGAGTGCCTTTTACCAGCTTTGACTGGTTAACCAGCTGTTGCTTTTCCTTGGCTGCTGTGGTACACGCCCTAGATTTATCTAGATTAGATAGTGTGATTTATGTGGATAAGTGTTTGGAAATTTTAAGTGGTGCAGAACACTGCTGCTAAGGTGTTGATTGGAGTGGGTCATAGACACCATATCACTCTAGTCTTGGCCCAGCCACACTGGCTCCCAATCTTCTTCCAAGCACAATCCAAGGTGCTAGTGCTGACCTTTAAAGCCCTATACCAACATACCAGAAGTACCACCTACAGTGTCAACTGCTACAGTCATATTCCAAGGCTTTAAACCTAGCCAACCACTACAGTCATATTCCAAGGCTTCAAGTGCCCCCACCTTCTGAAATTAGGCAAGTAGCAACCTGAAAAAGGGCTTTCCCAGTTGTGGCACCAAAAGTTTGGAATTCATCTGTCCCCTACATTACCATCTTCCACAAGTGGGTGAAGACTTTTTTCCACTTGGGGTACCCTCAGTGATCCCTCCTTCCCGGCCCAATATTTTAATTGGGTTTTAAAAAATATTTTTGTATGTATTTTTGCCTTAGTTTGGCCCCTGCCACACGCAGGGGAAAAGGCGCTTGAAGGCGCGGCTTTTAAAAGCCGCGCCAATGTTGACACGGCACGGCGGGATCCCACGGATCCCCCGGCCGCGCCGCCTTTTCTCCCCGGCGCGATCAAACGCGGTGGAGAAAACACGCCCTACCCGGGGGCCGGCCGAACTGCGCATGTCCGGGCATGCGCAGTTCGGATCCGGGCCGGGGTTGAGCCGGCGCAGGGAAGCGGCGGCGATCAAACGCCCCGGTTGCCGCGCCGCTTCCCTTTAAACCACCTAGATAGGTGGTTCAGTTTGCACCGGCTCATCCCGGGAGAGGGACAGTTTGGGTACGGAAGCCGGACGCTTCCCAGATGTTGTGGTGTGATCGCGCCGGTTTGATCCGGCCCCAAACTGTCCTGCTCCCGGACCAAATCGGTGAGTGTGAACGGGACCTTTGAATTATTTTCATGAAGTGTTTTTGTTGGTTCTAAGGGTTTTTAAGATGTGATTTTTTAATGTATGTTTTAATTTGTTAGCTACCTTGGTGGCATCTGATGATAGCATAAAGGCAGGGTATAAATTCTGTAAAGTTAAAAATAACTTTCCTTAGTTGTTAAGGCAGTTATTTGTTCATTACTTTAAAAAACATTGCTGGAGAATAACGATGTGGCCAATACTCATCCCGTTTCTAATATGCTCTTTCTTGGCAACATAACTGAGAGAGTGGTGGTGAACCATCTTCAGGTCTTGGATGACACATCTGCCCTTGATCCCTTTCAATCAGTTTTCAGGCTGAGCTATAGGATGCAGATAGCATTGGCGGCTTCTTTTGATAATCTTTGTTTGAATACAGATAAGAGATTCATTTCTTTATTGTTATTAAATTTACTGTAAGCCTTTTTCACAGAGGACCATGCTACTCTATTAAGACATTTGGAGCTACAAGTACCAATGGATGTGCTTTGGTCTGGTTTAAATCTTTGGTTTTATCTCCCAAAATGTCTGATCCTTTATATAAAACCCCTGGGAAAAATCACTCATGGTTTTAGAGTTAGGTGGCATCAATATGCTGATGACTTTTAGTATTATTGCCAAAAGCAAATTAATTCAGCTGTGAAAAATGCTTTCTTCCATCTTTATTTAACCAGAAGGGTGGCTCCCTACCAATGCTCCCTGTAAGCTGTGGAGTCTTGTGAGCAAAAATTCTACTTTGTGAGCTACTGGCATTAAAGTTGTAAGCGAGTGATTTGGCTACTGCATAAATCAGTTTGCTCTGGAGCCATCCTTCCTGAGCTAAGACAAAAATGTGTGAGCCAGAGGATAAAGAACTGTGAGCTAGCTAACACTAACCCAGCTTAGAGGGAACACTGCTCCCTACTTTACCCAGCTGATCTGACCACGTAGATCCATCCCACAGTAACCTCATAGCTAAATTATTGTAATGCACTCTTCATGGGTGTGCCCTTGAAAGCAACTTAGAAACTCTAGCTGGTACAGGACACTACATCTCAATTACTATAAGGGGATTGGCATATCACACCTATTCTGCTGTAGCTCTATTGGTTACTAATGAAAGTCCTCTAGGACCCACATATCTGCCCAAATGCCTTTTGCAATGTATTTCATTCTGAGAGCTTTGCTCATCTGTGCAATGTCTTCTTAAGGTGCCACCCATCAAATGAATAAGATCAACAGCTGTATGTACTTGTGCACTCTCTGCTGTGGCCCACACTTAGCAGAATGGCCTCCTTGATGAGATCAGGTCAGGAAGACTACTGCACTCTTTCTGCAAAATATGCAAAATAGAATTGTTTAGAAGAACGTTCTTATAAAGGAACTATGAAAAAATGTAGGAAATTTCATTCCCTTGTTCATTCCACTATTACATATTTTATTGCATGCTACTGTTCTATACTGTTGAGCTGCGGTGGCTCAAGTGGTTAAGATGCTGAACTGCAGGCTGTGGAAGGTCAGTAGTTCAGCAGTTCGAGACCTGAGTTGCCGCATGATGGAGTGGGCTACCGTCTCTAGTTCCAGCTCCTGCCAACCTAGCAGTTCGAAAGCAAGAAATTGCAAGTAGATAAATAGATACCACTTTGGTGGGAAGGTAACAGCGTTCCGTGCACCTTGGTGTTTAGTCATGCTGGCCACATGACCACGGAAATGTCTTCGGACAGCGCTGGCTCTTCGACTTTAAAACGGAGATGAGCACCGCAACCCTAGAGTCGGACTCGACTGGCTTTCGGGCAAGGGAACTTTTACCTTTACTGTTCTATAACTGTGTAATGCATCTTAAATCTCAGTGAGAAAGGCAGCTCATAAATGAAGTAAATAAAAATAATTTGCTGCACTTTGCTTCTAAGAGCACTGTACTGTGTACAGTTC
This sequence comes from Gekko japonicus, assembly GCF_001447785.1. Lineage (NCBI taxonomy): Eukaryota > Metazoa > Chordata > Lepidosauria > Squamata > Gekkonidae > Gekko > Gekko japonicus. The sequence goes on from NW_015159745.1 coordinate 267,375, forward strand.
TGGTCACCACACCTCAAGAAGGATATTATAGCATTGGAAAAAGTGCAGAAAAGGGCAACTAGAATGATAAAAGGGTTGGAACACTTTCCCCATGAAGAAAGCGCTTGGGACTCTTTAGCTTGGAGATATGACGGCTGAGGGGTGACATGATCAAGGTTAATCTATATATCTAATAGCCAACATGCCCCCTCTGTGCAGATATCTAAATCAGCACATCAGGAGCACATGGAGGGTAGAGAGATTTTCCACGTGTGCAGAAAAATCTGAGATGTTTCAGAAAGTATACAGGGGATACTTAAATCCCCCCCAAAACTACAACTGCTTGCTCTGGGCATGCGCAGGGAACTCACTGAGGCGCGGGAACAGCGCGAGGGAAGCCGCCACGCCACTAACCATCTCAGCTGCTGCTCCAGCTGCCACAGCAACAACCATCCCTGTGCAGAGGACTGACTTACCCTTGGAAACTGTGCCATGCCATGCGAGGAAGCTCCGGGGACTTCACCTTAACACTGCCCCCACCCCCACTCCATTTCTTCTATCTGTTCCCAGCCTCATTTGTTTGGAATCAGTGGTGAGGATGCCGAGTGCAGATGTGAGCCCGGCCGCCCTTCGCCCTTTCCATGTTTCCCCTGGTGAGGGCTCAGCCGCTGCCTCACTGGCAGCCTCCTCGCTTCCCCCAAGGCTCCGTTGTGCTGGGTCAGTCTCTCACGGCCTGGGTGCCGTTGGCCAGGTATCTGTTGGGGGAGCCTTGGAGACAAGAGAAGGAAGGGGAATGGAAGCCTCAGTGAGCCTGTCCAGAGCAGTTCTGGACAAGACACCAAGAGAGGAAAGGGGGGGGCGCGGAAGCCTTGGCGAGGCCATCTGGAGCAGCTCCAAACAAGCCACCGAGGAGGGGGGGGGTCAGTGGGTCTGGCAGCTGCAGGGGAGCCTGGGGAGAAAGTAAGTGTATGTGTGATATCAGATCCCCCCCCCCCGCAAGTATCGCAGGTGGGCACCGTTTGTAAGATTATGCATGGGATAGATCGGGTAGAGAAGGAAGTACTTTTCTCCCTTTCTCACAATACAAGAACTCGTGGGCACTCAATGAAACTGCAGAGCGGTCGGGTTAGAACAGATAAAAAGAAGTCCTTCTTCACCCAAAGAGTGATTAACGCTTGGAATTCACTGCCACAGGAAGTGGTGGCGGCTCCAAGCATGGACGGCTTCAAAAGGGAATTAGATAAACATATGGAGCAGAGATCCATCAGTGGCTATGAGCCACAAGGTATAGATAGGAACTCTGGGTTAAGGGATGCTCTGTTTTCTTGGTGCCGGGAGGGGGGGGGGACAGTGGGAGGGCTTCTAGTGTCCTGGCCCCACTGCTGGACCTCCTGATGGCACCTGGTATTTTTGGCCCCTGTGTGACACAGAAGAGTGTTGGACTGGGTGGGCCTTTGGCCTGATCCAACATTGGCTTATCTTATGTTCTTATGTGGCAGAGGGGAGATTCAAACCCAGGTCTTCCAGATGCTAGTCCAACGCTCTAACCACTACACCACACTGGCCTCATGAAGGTGGAAGGCTGCACATAGGTGGCTGCTGGAGATTTCAGAAGAGACCAAACATACAGCTTACAGCTCTGGCGGAATGAACTTGAACTGTCCACTGAAAAGGCATATGATTCTGCTTATTGCACAGCTTGGTGGTTTGAGAGATCCAGTGGCCAAACCTCTCTGTGGTGACATGCTGAGAGCCAGTTTGGTGTAGTGGTTAGGTGTGCGGACTCTAATCTGGGAGAACCGGGTTTGATTCCCCACTCCTCCTCCACTTGCACCTCCTGATGTGACCTTGGGTCAGCCACAAGCTCTCACACAGCTGTTCTTGAAAAAGAGCAGTTTCTGTCAAGAGCTCTCTCAGCCCCACCCACCTCACAGGGTGTCTGTGGTGGGGAGGGGAGGGGAAGGGAAGGGACTTTGTAAACCGCTCTGAGACATCTTTGGGTAGTGAAGGGCCATGGGGTACAAATCCAATCTCTTCTTCTTCTTCTTCTTCTTCTTTTCTTTGGGCCTGTTGTGTGAAGGCAGCAGTCCTGCCAATGTTGAAAGAAGGGACCCTCCTAACATCCAAGGAATGCAGAGCCCACCATACATTTGAGGAATGTGTCGAAAAGAAAGTATGGAGAACAAAGTCCTAGCTGAGGTCAGTGATGTGTGTTCTCTGTGAAAATTCCCCAACTGAAATTAGAATAAATAATTTAAAATTTTAAATAATGTTAGCAAAAAGAGACAAACACGGCGTGTACAATTCTAGACCATGTACAGGCACTGGTGTTTGTCTATGGCAAAGTCCAGTCCCACCACAATAGTACGTTTAAGAATATGATAATTCCTAGGCTAATCAGACCTTACAGTAATAAGACATATTATTTATTAATAACAGGAAAATAATTATTTAACCATGAAAGAAATACATGTGTTATTTTTAGTGCTTGCTATTGTCAATCTTATCTAAATCAAACACATAAATTATTTTTTACTTCTTACACTACGGTTAATTCTGCATCTTTGACCAGTTTGCCTTTTGAAATTCATATTTGTGTCAATAAAGACATATTTTTACAAAGGCTTCAACATATGTAGATTCACAGGTGTATATGTACATTTACAGGTGAATCAAATTTATTTTATAAAATGTGAACAAGTTTGAGCCCATCCATAACTATTTTATCCTTGAGATTACTCTGAACACTGTATATTATCTGTTAAAAGAACTACTTTGATGTTTAATTTAAATTCCTGTCCCAAAGAATGTATTACAAAAGTGAAAAGGATTGATGGGTTTTCTAAGAACAAAGAGTTTTGTGGCACTCTACATTTTTGGTCAGCCATTTCTCCCCCCCAAACGGGTTAGGGTTACAGATGTCAAACATGGTGACTTGTTTGCCATGAATTACATTGTAAAGGGGCCTCGAGCGAAAATGGGAATTCTGTAGGGGTGTGTGTGAGAGTGGATACGTGTGAGAATGGCTCTGTTGTAGTGGCTGTGTAACTGTGCAATGTGCTGTGCAATGGCCTGCCTAAGGACTGAATCACCGACTACCGAGATCTCCCCCCCCCGCCCCTGCCCAGGGATGGTTCCTGGGTGCGAAAGCTTGCTGGGGACCATAGGCCAGTCACACGTTCTCAGCCTAACCTACCTCACAGGGCTGTTGTGGGGATAAAACAGAGGGGAGGAGAACAATGGGTCCCCGTTTGGAAGAAAGGTGAGACATAAATAAAGTAAATAAAAAGTAAATAAATGAGACACTACGCCCTTATGTCAGACCCAGAGCACAGCTTTCTTCAGCCAAGCCATACTCGCCTTCGGAATAGCCCATTTTCTGCAGGTGTTTTAGAAAGTGGTGAACAGCAGGAGAAGAATTATTCTTCCAGGGTATGTGCCATCAAACATATTGCTCCATGAGTTCAAGCCCATTAGGGCTGGCAAATCCCCCCGCCCCAGAGGCCCGTTCCCCGACGCCGGGGAATTGGGCCTTGGGGGGAACCCCGCCCCAGCGTGCACGTCACAGGGAAGTGACGTTATGACGCTGGGCACTCTATGGTTTTCCCTTGTATGGTCGTGGCCCCGCCCCTAGCGTGCCCGGAGTAATGACGTTACTTCCCTGTGATGTGCACGCAGCGCGCGCTCCGGGAGCCGCGCAGGAGTCACCCGCCGGCAAGGTAGGTAACATTTGTCAACCCTAAAGCCCATGCATTATAAATGATAAATATCAAAACTGCTATGAAATTAGAAACTCCTCCTACCACCTCATTTTGTAAGCATGGCAGAATTTTGACTAATTAATTAAATACACCAGATTAATTAATTTAAATTTGTAGGCCACTAACACTGAAATCAGGCCAATATGACCTGTAAACAAGTTCCATCAAAATCAAAGTTACAGAATCCAGGACCTCCTGTTGTATAAAGCACTTGTTCAGATGTATGTAAAGCGTAATTAGAACTCAGGACAAACAGAATACAATATAAAATACTAACATGTGAGATGGGCCCAGAAACTACATGACCGTTTAAGTTACATGACAGAGTAATTCAAAAAAGCAGCTTTGACATATTTGAGAACAGAAACAAATTATATGCTGTTTACAAAACTCAACTTCAACTGCTTTTAATATTTCAATTAGAAAAAGTAAAACTGTGTACCCCCTTGGTAAGCATCCAGTATATCAATCCATGTAGCCTTGCTAAATGCCTTTTGAAAAGGAGGAAACACAAAAGTATTGCAATTAATGAAGCAGCATATAACAGACACGTCATTTTTAAGTGCTCCTGTACTCTGCTGCAGCTGCGGAGAAGGAAACACTCACATAGTGAAGTAGTAAAGTTCGTAATGTGCGCCTGCCACTTTACTCTCCGCAGAAGCCTGGCAGTTCGGAGGAATCCCTGGAGGCACCAAATGCATTTTTAACCACATCATGTTCAGGAAGATACCAGCACTGGGAAACAACAAAGACTACACCACCATACACACACACACACACAAGCAGTAAAGAAGCGTACTAGTATCTTATATTTTGCTGATCAGCTGGAACAACATACAAATCAAGGTATATCACTCTTCCAGAAAAGAGTGTATACCGTTATTCCTAAACTAAAAATATAGGAGCTCATTAAAGCATACATAAATCAAACTTTGCAAGATCAAAAGTCAAGTAATATTTTAATGCCAAGTTAATACTGACTTCATTCTGAGAAGCAAAGACAACTTTTAAGATTATAGGATGTAGAAAATTCTATCAAAACACCACCATGTATTAGAAATTCCAGTGCCTAAAAGTCACCTATTTAACCTCAGTACCTCTAGTAAAAATAACACACCAAACTCTAATGATAACAATTATGATCACAAATCTAAGGAGCTGAAACACTCCCACAGTTGTATTGCTACAGTCCCACTGTCACTATTATCTCCTGTTTTGCCGGAGAGGTCATTTGGCAGGGGTAGCTTTTTGCCCTTCCTGCACGACGTGAATATACATCATACATTTATTTATTTGGTGCATTTTTAGCCCACCCTTCCACCCAGGAGCCCATGATGGAATACACAGGGCCCCCTCCCCCCCCCCCCCTTTATTCTTCTTACAATAAGGCTGTGAGCTAGCCTGGGGTTAGGGTGAGAGAGAACTGACTGGCCCAGGGACACTCCGTGCCCACTCTCTGAGACCTTCTTCAGAGGCCCTTTCCTGTCCTCCCATTGCATGAGGCGTGGTGGGCTCTTCTCTGCAGTGGCCCCTTGGGGAGACCCCACTCCGGGGAAGTCCACTCTGAGACATCATTGCTGGGTCCAGACACAAAAGAGAAGCCCCCCCCTCCCCCCGCTCAGCGAGACCACCCACCGGCACATCTGAAGCTTGCCTGGCGGCTGCTCTCTGCTGGGATGTCTGCTGTTCTGGTGTGAGGCTAGATGATCTACCCCTGGACTTTATTTTGCGGATGTTAACGGGCTGTGAGCTGCCCTGAGCATTTCATGTAATGAACAAACGGTGCTCCTGTCAGAGTCACTTTCTCCCGCAGAGCCCTGAGTTAGGTGCAGGGGAGCCCTCCCTCCGCCACAAAAACAGAAGCCAAGGTCCGGCTGCATGACTCCAAACCACTACTAGGGCATTTGGGAAAATGACATGAAATGAGTCCATGCTTGGACCCACCCAGGCCCGCAAAGTGGGTGGCGACAACAACAACAACAACCACAACCACAACGAGAAAGCGAGCACCGAAGGCGGTGGGTCATCTGAAGGCGGCGGCGTAACCCTTCTTCATGCATAACCAACAGCCCCTCGTGCAGGGTGGGACAGCCGGCGGCCTCTGGCAACGAACTAGCCCACAAGACAGCAGGCTCGAGAGGGAGGGAAGGGGGCCCAGCCCGCCAGGTGGGGCAAAGCGTGTCTGTGTGTGTGTGTGACACACACACACACACACACCCCCGCCCCCGATGGAGGGGAACCCCCGCCCCCCACCCCACCCCCGAAGGAGCCCCTGTCTGAGGCAGAAGGGCCAAGCAGCCGCCCCTCTCCAGCCCCGCCCGGGAAGCCGGGGGCCGCCACGGGAGGGCCGGGAGCGGC
>NW_015159745.1:274027-277082 GCF_001447785.1 Gekko japonicus
CCTCGTTCCCCGCCGGCTCCTCCCGGCTGCGGCTCCGGCCGGCGCCAGGAAGTGAGGGAGGGAGGGAGGGAGGGAAGGAGGGCGCGGGGGCTGGCGGGAAGATCCCCTCGCGGTGCCCCCCCCACCCCACCCCCAGAACACGCGCGGGGAGGGAGGGGGGCCCGGGGAGGCCGCTCCAGCAGTAGGGAGGATTCCCCCCCCTCCCCTTACCCCCTGGGGGCCTGCGGAGAAGGCCGGCTTCCGAGTCTCGCTTATGTCTATTCATTTGCATTGTGTGCCGCCGGCCTTTCTCACTCGGACTCAAGGCAGGTCAGGGGCAGAGGAAGGCGACACGGTCCACACGAGGGGGGCATTCAGTGAACCAGGACAGTGGGACTTGGGTCGCAGCAGAACCCACCACCAGGAGTCTAAGAGACAGGGCTGAAGCAAAGCACACCCGTGCACATGAGGACCTATTATTGGAATGAAGCAAAGGTGCACAAAAGGCTGTAGTGCAGACCACAGACCCCAATCACTTATTCAAGGAACTTCGTGATTCCCTTTTGACAGTGCTGCCCTATTTCCTGCATAGAAAAGCCCTCTTGAATAACAAGTTCTGCTCAGTTTGCAGAAAGCCGGGGGAGCGGGAGCCTTTCTGACCTCAGGCAGATGCTGGGGGGGGGGGGTGCCCATTTGCAGGTTAGCGAAGCTGTCGGGGCAGAGCACAGAGGGAGAGATGGTCTTGCAGATCTGAGGGTCCAAGGCCAAGAAGGGCTTTGACTGTGACAGCCGATAACTTGAATTGAGCCTGGTAAGTAAGAGGCAGCCCATAGAGAGACTGCAGAATGGAAGTAACATGCATGCACCATCTAACTCCCGATAATAGCTGAACTGCAGCATTCTACACCAACTGGAGTTTCTGAATTGATTTTGTATAATGCATTATGCTGGTCTCATCTCAGCATCACCATAGCATGGATGCAGGTGGCCAGATCAGCCTTCTTGGGGTCAGGGCCCCCCTTTTTTTTCTTTTTAACCTAGGCTGAGTTGAAAGACTTTCTTGCAACTGCATTCACTTGCTTTTCCAGCAATTATGTTAGGTCCAGTACATCTTAACTGAATTGGCAAAGATCAGGTTAATCCCATCAGAAGTGGGGAGCATAATGTCCTCCACCTTCTAAACCAGCATTACTTCTGTCTGTCCAGGGATTAGATTCAATCTGTTCACTCTTACCCATTTAACCACAGCAGGCAGGCAGCGGTTTAGGACTTCTACCACATCACCAGGAGATTTGGATATGGACATATATAGCTGTGTATAGTCCGCATATTGATGACAGCCAACCCCCAAACTATTGAAGGCAGCACCCTCCGGCTAGCCAATTGGAGTCACACCGTGAGGGGATAACAGGCAGCAACAGGGTAAAAAAAAAAATTATCGGAGTAAGGGAGAACAGGCAGCCAAAAAGTTCAGCTCAGATGTCCACTCAGCTCCAGTTGTGTCCCAACCTTTATACTCTAGGTTCTCCTCCCATTTTTACATAATCCGTGACATCATTTACACATGCATATATCAATTTTCTTTCCTCTAACATCCATTAATCTTACTTTTGACAAACAAGATGTTTCTGGCTTTCTTTCAGGTTTTTTTTTACAGTTTTTTCATCTGCAGGTGCCTTGTCAACATCTCCTTATTAAAAGTGAAATATGGTATTCTCGTGGACAAAGAACCTTCTACTGGCTATGTTCCCAGTTCTTCCCTTCTCTAAAAATTTACTGGCTTAAACTCATAAGCAAAAGTTAACTTTCTCTACTATTAATATAGTGTTCTTCTATTAACATGCATACATATGATATACAGATTCTTGTTTATACTTGTTTATGAAGTATTCAAACAAAATACAGTTTAATGAGAGTTCTATTTTAGCAAAATCAAACTCCTTACTTCTAATGGCCACTTGAGGGCCCTCTTGTATAGAAAGATAAATTCTGCTACTCTAATTAAAACTGGATTTGCAAAAGCTTTATGATTTATGCTCCATTAAAATACTTTTGCTTGATAAAGATATCTCTAATAACAAACATCTGCTCATTAATTCATGTTGGAAACATCTTGGCTATTTTTCAGTCTTGCGCTGATAATTGGCTAAAAGATAAAGATTACCTTTGCTTGTTAAAATAATGTTTAGTGGTTTGATTTTAAATCCTTGTTTCACAGCTGTGCATCAATAAAGCTGACATAGTCTTTGGCTAATAAGCAAAGCTTCCTTATTAAAGAAATAAGAGACAGTCTTATTAATTTAACTAGTTTTCTTTTTTCTCACTATGTCTCCAGACCTGTTTATTTTTTATTTATGGCCAGATTATTCAATGGATAAGAGTCAATGTTCCTGTAATGTATTTATCTCCGACCGCGTGCGAGGCTAAGTCTCTACGTGGTCATGCGAAGCTTCCGAGCTTCGCTCCCAGAGACAATGGCCCAAGCGGATCCTAGCCCGCACCAATCAGAGGGCTAGGCTCCCGGCCAAGAGCCCATGGAACTCTCGGCCACTGTAAATAGCCTATCACTTGTGTGTGTGGGGGGGTGTTTGGGGTGTGGGATTGTTGCACATATAAGCCGGCCTGCGAGCCGGGAAAAGTTGTCTTGTTCTTTCCTGAAATAAAGTATGAGAGCTGAAATCACTAGTAAGTCTCAGTACTTTTCAGTTCCTGGGTCTCAGTCTTTTTTTTTTTTTTTAATCCCCCGAAGGGTAGCTTTATTGATTTTTTATTACACCTACGTGACTACAAAAAGGAAAAGAGAGAAAGAAGGGGAAAAAAGGAGAAAAAAGGGGAGGGGGAAAAAATAACAAACTAAAATAACAAACCCCAGGATACAGACAGTATAAAGAAAGAAAACCCACACTATAACTAAAAACCCAAGGAAGTAGGGTCATTAACAGTTAGTATGCTGTTAGTTATAAAAATTAATGCTTTCATTAAGTCAAGGAATTTAGGAAATTAGTTAGTCCATTTTGGTATATATCTAATTTCTTCTCAGTATTTGGCAACTCTTAGCCGCAAGTCGTATGCTTCT
>NW_015159745.1:277241-290825 GCF_001447785.1 Gekko japonicus
CAGTTTGTTTTGCTTGATATATTTAGAGTAAGAACGATATGTCACTTCGATCTCTGCATACGCATCAGCCGTCGCAATGCCGAGCGCTAAAACGATTAGTTCAGCTGCCACGTCTTTCAAAATTTCTCCTGTCGCTTCAGGCACCCCTTGGAATCTAAGAGTTTTGTTTGATTTTTCCATTTGTAGGTTCAGTAGCTTCCTTTCTTGTAGATCCTGTTTTTGTTCCATCAGACCAACTCTTTTCTTCAGCTTTTTAGCATCATGTGTGGTCTCTTTAAGTTTTTCATCAGTTTGGATCGATTTTTTCACAAGCTCGGTGATCTGCTGTTGCTGTTTTGCCATGCTCTGGTTTGAAGCAGCAATCAATTGGTTAAGGCCATCGAGTCTTTCATGAATGGGCCGAAGCAGCTCTGTTAGTGTGGAGAAAACATCTCCTTCCTCCACTCTCGGACTTTGAGAGCCACGCCCCACTCTTACTCCTTTCCCTCGGACGCCGGCCATTTTCCGCTTTGTTTATACTAAAGAGTGCTTTTTCACACTTCTTCAGCAAGTGCAGTTTTATCCGCAAAAAACAGCTAAGTCTCTGGCACACTTGAGTGATTAATTGTCTTCTCCCCCTCCCCGTCTCTTTAAATCACAGTTCGGTTTGTTTACGTCTGGGATTCCTCCCGACGCCGCTGAGGGTGGGGGGGGGATCGGAACTCACTTTTAAAGCTTCTTCGCTTGTCTCATTCTCCAGTTCCTTGACAGTCTGATCACAGACTCCTTTTAATTAGGCTTCATTCGCTGACCCGCTTGCTTGTCCCGATCGGCATTCAGCTATGCTCGGTAAAAATCGAGCCTCTCAGGGGGTGGACCGAATGGGGCAAAGAGGAGCGCCTCAATTCTCCGGCTTAAAGCCGTTGAAGAGGTCGCCCTTCCAGCGCCCCCGGCTTGGAGCCCCTCACTGAGGCTCATCTGGGGGTGCCACTTGAGGTGACATCCCTCCAACACCCCTGGAGCGCGGAATGCCTCCCCCGTTCAGGAGAGAGCCTCCGCCATTGCTGAAGCCACAGACCGGAAGCCAGTTCCTGGGTCTCAGTCTTGATTGCAGCTGCACGACAGGTGATTGCAGTCAGTTAGAAAAACCCAAACGGCCCTTCCATAGATGCCTGGTTTGACAGACTTTGGGATGTTCAGATCATGGGGAAAACTGTAAACAATTCTTTCTTTGTTGGTTCCCAGTTGTCTTTTCCATCCTGTGATTATGATGAAAACCAGTTATTCGTTTTCTGAGACAGAATGAAGTTTGTTTATTAATTAATTAATTAATTAATTATTTACATTTTATCCTGCCCTCCCCGGAGGCTCAGGCATATACCTAATAAAACAATAAAGACAGTACAAAATATTAAAAGTACATCACAATTTATAGCCTATCTAAAAACAAGATTATCTAAAAACAGGATGGCAGTCCTCTGAACGTCCCATTCTCGCCCATGATGCAAAGAATTTTTAGGGCTTTGATGGTCCATGCCCATATCCAGCTGTCCATGTACCGGAAATTCCGGAAGTTCTGTGTAGAAATTATTATAGAAACTGGTTAAAATTGTAAGGTTACTGTAAACATTGTAAAGTTATTGTAAACAATATTAATTGTTACGTGGGTATATGAAAATTGTACAAAAATTTAGGTTTATCCTTCCTGTTGCTCCTGTTGGATTTATCTGCTGCCTTTGACACAGTGGACCATGCCATCTTGCAGGGGCTGTGCATTGGACTGGTTCAAATCATTCCTCATGGACCAGACCCAAAGAATTGCCAATGGAGAACAGTTATCGAAGTGGAATCTATCCTGTGGGGTCCCACAGTGTGTAGTTCCCCTTGTTCTTCAATCTTATATAAAGCCAAATCATTCATAGTATAGAGGGAGCTCAGAGGTTTGAATGCCAGTCTATTGATTATTTGTTCCATGGATACTAAATTTTTTGGGAGCTCCCTGAAATAGAGTTGTAAAACAGGAAAGTATAACATCTGGTTTCTGTCACATCGAATGAGCTAGCAAGAAGCCCAGAAGAAGGAATTTGATAATAAAATGAAGAAAAGCTTCATTTTTATGAGATATCAAGATGGAGACGGGAGACGGGTAATGAAGCCAAGGTGGCTGAACGAGGAACTCTCCGAGGAGCTGAGACTAAAAAGGGAAATGTGCAGGAAATGGAAGGAGGGACAAATTACTGAGGGTGAGTACAAGAAGCAGGCTCTAATAAGTAGGGATGGTGTCAGAAAGGCTAAAGCGCAGATGGAGCTGAGGCTTGCGAGGGATGCTAAAAATAACAAGAAAGGTTTCTATGCCTATGTTCGGAGCAAAATGAAGAACAGGGATGGGGTAAGCTCATTGCTAGGGGAAGACGTTCAAGCCTTAACGAGATGAAGACAAAGCGGAATTACTTAACTCTCACTTTGCATCGGTCTTTAACCGTAAGGTGAGCTGTATACAAACTGAAGAATGCAGGACATATAAAGGAAGGAGGAACTGCCAGTCCAGAGTGAGTAAGGAGATGGTTAGAGAGCATCTAGCTGCCTTAAATACTTTCAAATCTCCAGGGCCGAATGGGTTGCATCCCAGGGTGCTAAAAGAAATTGCAGATGTTATTTCAGAGTCTCTGGCTCTAATCTTTGAGATTTCCTGGATTACTGGTGTTGTGCTGGAAGACTGGAGAAGAGCGAATGTTGTCCCAATCTTCAAGAAGGGGAAAAAGAAGGACCCAGGAAATTACAGGCCTGTCAGCTTGACATCAATACCCGGAAAAATTATAGAGCAGATTATTAAACGCTCTGTCTGTGGACTTCCAGTTTTGGCGCATTGATGGCGGGGGCGCTCCTCCGAAGCTTCGGAGAGAGCGGCCCGTGACCCGGTGGCAGGGAGGGGCCTTGCTGGTTCTGGACTCCCCCCGGAGCCCTTGTAGGGGGCTCCCAGCCTGGGGCACTGTGGGTGCCTCTCCCAAGGCCGAGGCCAAAGGATCTTATAGGTCCCTGCCGCTGCGGAACTATTCTGGGTATGAGACGAGCATACCAGACCAGCGAGCAACTGACCCGGTGAAAACAAAAAGACTTTCTCTTACCTGATGAAGTGGAGCATGAGTAAGATGCCAGCCCGGGTGCCCCCAAGAAAAAGCGAAGGGGGGGGAACTACCTACCCCTTGAAAACGGCAAAGATTTTAAAGCATTAGAGGGGGTAGAAAGTGGGGGCGTTTGAGCGGACGGCTGAATTTAATCAGTACAATGCCAGATGGTTAAGGCATTAGAGCAAATAAACTTCTAAAGACTTAAGCGAACTTTTACAAAACATAATGTCTTATCGGGCTGAAAAGATGGCAGCGAAAGCAAAGCTTCAACAAGGAACTTCTAGCTCAACACATCCATTTTCTTTGCAGGCATGCTGGATACTGCATTGTGACCTCTGGTGGCTCAGATTAGTAACATCAGCAAGACCTTGGAGTCTTTACAAAAACAGCTAAAAGAATCCAACAAAAGAACAGAAGAAGTTGAAAACAGGACTAAAGCCTTCGCTCATAGACTGGGAGTTGTGGAAAAAGAAAGATTCTCAGATAAAACTCAATTTTTGCAGCTGCAAATTGAAAAATCTTCATACGTGTTGAGATTTCAAAGTATACCAGAAGACAACTCTGAGAATCTGAAAGAAATTCTTAGTGAAGCGCTTGCAGCAGTGACAGGCATTAAGGCGGAAGTATTACAAAGTGAAATGGATATGATCTACCGGACATATTCAAAATTTATTAAGAAAAAAACCTGCCTGGTGAAATATACGTCAGATTCTCAAAGAAATCTATAAGAGATGCAATATTGAAAGCAACATCTGGGACTACACTGAAAAACAAAGAAGACATCAGAATACTAAAAGGCATTCCATTTGAGATAAGGAAGAAGAGAAAACAATACAAGAATTTAACCACCTATTTATGGGAAAATTCCACTACCTGAATGCTTGATGTTCAAATCCAAAGCAAAACAGAAAAGATTGACTCTTTTACCAAAGCAAAGCAGTTTTTGAAAAGACATCAGGAACTCAAAAAGGATACAAAGAACACAGAGGAAGGAGAACTGGACAGTTCGCATGGCTTGGAAACCACAAAACATCTGCAGATGGCAGCTCAGAAGTAGAATCTGAATCAGAATTGGAAGCGGCGGCACCCAAACCACCCTGAGACGATGAAAGCAGGAAGAGAGGAAGGAAAGGCAGAAAATAGCTTAGACTTTAGAAGAAATGTTTATATGACATTACATAATCTTGCATTGTCAATCATTTTAATTTTTTGCATATTGAAATAACAATAGACTTTTTATTCTTAACTTGAATAAGAGAAAAGCTTTGACTTAAGATATTATTATCATATATGGTCATTGTATAGCTGTGATTTTAGTTAGTGTGTAGTTCTGTAGGATTTATGTAGAAAAGTAAATAAAAATTATTTTAAAAATTAAACGCTCTGTCTGTGAGCACCTTGAATGGAATGAGTTAATTGATAGTAGCCAGCATGGGATTATCAAGAATAAGTCATGCCAGACCAACCTTATCTCCTTTTTGGGCAGAGTTACTAAACTGGTTGACTCTGGCAATGCTGTGTATCTAGATTTCAGTAAAGCATTTGACAAAGTTTCTCATGATATCCTTGAGGATAAACTGGTTAATTTGTCCTCTGCCATAGTTTTAGAAATAAGACTGCCATTCAGTATCCAGGCACAAGGCCTATCTAAACCAGTCCTCATCCGTTCCTGGCATCTAAAGAGTTCCCAACTAGAGGGAAACTGTTGACTTAAAACAGTTGTTACTGGAGAGGAATGAGGGGCTAAGATTTTTCTGTAATTTCCCCAAAATTTAAAAGTATTATAGAGGAATGGAGTGTATTCTTGATACTTTATCAGCAAACAAAGGTTTTAGGGACTGTGGTTTATACTACGGTGTATAGCTTGCTGTAAACTAGATCCTACTTGTGTAGCTTTTGCATTGTTCCATATGTCATTGTGAAGAAATATCTTTTTGCCTGGGAGGTTTGAGATTAGCAAAACCTCCACTTTGTGTTTTAATAGCTTTTCCCCCCTCTGGGCAGAGAACAGGCTGGGAAGGAGGAAGTCTATCAATGGCTTTCCAGGCTCACATTAGCTCACCTTCATACAGATCTAGATAATAGATCTAGCTAAAGACAATAGGATGGCCAAGCGCCCCCCCTTCTAACCCTAACCCTGAGAGTGGAGGAAAAGCCCCTCCAGGTGCGGGGAAATGCCTAGGAGGGCAGGGCAAAATGGGGCCTGCAGTCCAGAGCATGACGGTTCCGCCACACAGTCATATTAATACTTAAGCTTTGCTTCACTTCTCTTTTTTTAGATTTCTGGTTGGTTCCATAGTTCTACAATCCTAAAAAGGTAAAGGTTCCCTTGCTCGAAAGCCAGTTGAATCCGACTCTAGGGTTGCGGTGCTCATCTCCGTTTCCAAGCCGAAGAGCCAGCGCTGTCCGAAGACGTCATGTGGCCAGCATGACTAAAAATCAAGGCGCACGGAACGCTGTTACCTTCCCACTGAAGTGGTACCTATTTATCTACTTGCAATTTCTTGCTTTCGAACTGCTAGGTTGGCAGTAGCTGGAACTAGAGACGGGAGCTCACTCCGTCATGCGGCACCCGGGTCTCGAACTGCTGAACTACAGACCTTCCACAGCCTGCAGTTCAGCGTCTTAACCACTTGAGCCACCGCAGCTCCTTCTACAATCCTATTGCATTATTTATTAAATGTCATTATAGGTGCTCTTGAAACAAAACAAAACAAAAAATATTTTGCTAAATAGCAGTGGCAAGAATTTGGGTTAGCTGTCCTAGAGAAAAAAAATCCTGGTTTGGGGATGTAGTATCTTCTGGTTTTTGCAAAGTTAGACCTCTGCTTGATGCTCAGATATTTGCCAAAGATTGGTACTTACATTACATTCTACTAATATGAAGAAAGGGCACGTTCTCCCTCTTGATATAATTAATTTCCCTCAGTGGCTCCCCTGTTACCGTAGCTGAGATTAAGGTCCTTATTTCTTCTCTTTCATCAGGCAAGGCACCACTAGAGTTATTTAAGCATTTTCTTGATTGGTGGGTGCCAATATTAGCTAAATAGTTCACTCAGATTAACTCAACAGGTGTCTTTCCTGTTTCAGTATTTTGAAAGAGAACAGAAGGTAGTTTTCTGGTCAATTCTGCTTTGAAACTTTTTCAGAGCAAACTTATAACCCAAATCTTATAAAGACCAGGAGCTGGAATGAGGCACTTGTCAAAAACTCAGAGACTATTCATTCTTCCCCCCTGAAAAGCATTTTGGCTCTGCCTTATGATAGTCCAGGCGTTCTTCTGCAGGCC
The DNA here is from genome assembly GCF_001447785.1 of Gekko japonicus. Lineage (NCBI taxonomy): Eukaryota > Metazoa > Chordata > Lepidosauria > Squamata > Gekkonidae > Gekko > Gekko japonicus. Next base: position 283,638 of record NW_015159745.1, read on the forward strand.
AAACTTGGTCTCCCCTCAGTTAGGGCTTGTGCACATACTGCTTGTGCGGGGAGGGCGGGGTACAAATTAAATAGCAACCTAATTAATTATTTGAGGAAACAGAAGAGCCAGCCAGCCAGCCAGCAGAGCAATGGCTTATCTTAATGCAGAAAGATAACGTTTGTTGTAACGGAATTTTTCAGTGCTGCCTTATTCCAGTAGATCCACAGGGTTTCCCCCCAGGCTGGCATTAAACTTCAGAACTAGATATTTAATCATGATGCCTTGCTAGACAGGCAGATTACATCTGGTTCCAAATCTTCTTGACGTTATAAACTGTTTAAAAGTAATCATAACAGAGTATCCTTTCTATCCAGCTTTGCATTCTATAAACTTAGATTAGCGTTTACAAACCATGCCAACAGCCCCGTACACCCAAATACCTGTGGGCTCAGTGTTTATATTTCTATGGAAAGTCAGTACCAGCGGCTCTCCCACATTGTGTTTTGTATTTTATCTTCTTTATTCTGAACCTAGATACAAATTTATTGTGGCTATTTTAGCCCATTTAAACTCAAGCTCCGTGGTGGTGAAAATAATTTACTTATTAACCAATGCAGATCCCTATGTAGCTCGCATCGTCTCTGTCTATGCATTTGTGGCTATGAAAATGCAAGATAAGGCTGAGTCACGTAGAAAGTTGCTCAGACATTGTGGTTTACCTTGTTCTACAGGAACAAACTTCGAATTTTATTTTCCTTTAAATTGTTAAGTTTCAGGTTTTGAGGTTGCTCAGTTCTTGTTCTCTTAAATTCTGTATAATCTTAGTATCTTTTAAAAAAATCTGTATCTTTTATGTTAGCATTGCAACAGCCTTTGGCTATCAACAATAAAATAAACTTATGCAATGTTAACTGTCATGATATCACATATCTCAGTAAGTCGGGTAAATTATAATTATCTATAAATGGGGTATTTAATTTTAGATTACACAGTGAGGCAAGCATAGTAGGTCACAATAAAACAACTATTTATATATCTAATTCTCAACTGTCCCCTCAGTGTGCGGATACAGAGGGCACACTCTCCCCCAACAGGTTTTTCTACAGACTCAGGGGACTCTGGATCTGCAGAGAAATTCAATAAAGTGTAAAAAAAAAAACTCAGGGAGGTTTGAATCCCCCCCCAAAAAAACACCCCTTTTGAAATGGCCGCCACAGGGATCTACTCCAGGCCCCACCACATCAACAGTGAAAGATAGGTCGACGCTGCATTTGTCTTTCCCACCGGTGTCCCAGCCTTCTGACTCCATCTTCAAAAAAGCTGTCACACCTCAACAGTGCTAGCATACTTTTGCATGTCCACATATGTTTATCACCTTCTCATGTCGGCTCCACTGTCATTGCACCTCCCCACTGCTTTAAAAGAATCTTCTCCAAACAACGTTCAAACAAGCATACAGAAAGACAGCATCACAGCAACACGAAACTGATTTAAAAATGCAAATGGAGATTCGACCATAGACTGGCTGATAGCCAGACAGAGAGGGGAGGAAGGAAAAGCAGAACTGGAGCTGGGATTTGGGGACGATTCCTCCTGCAGTATGAATGGCTAAATAATCTGAGTTTCTCACCCCTACCTCTTTTGCTGCAAGCTCCACTGTCCTCCTAAAACTTTCTAGGAAGGGGGAGGCTTCTAACTGGTTCTGTCAGTAAAAGGCAGGGGCAGGGGGCAGGGAGGGATCCTTAAGGCCAAACCTGACAAGGGTTGCCAGTACTAGGCGGGGAAATTCCTAGAGATTATGTGGTGAAGTCTAAGGAGGGCTGAGTTTGGGGAAGGGAGAGTCCAGCCTCCAAAGCAGCCATTTTCTCTAGGGAGACAGATCTCTGCTGTCTAGAGTTCAGCTGTAATTCTGGGGGATCTCCAGGTTCCACTTGGAGGCTGGTAACCCTAGGCCTGAAAGCACCCTCTGGGTGCCTTGATACCCCCTGACTTGCATGACTCAGCTAGGCCAGTTTGGTGTAGTGGTTAGGAGCATGGACTCTAATCTGGGAGAACCGGGTTTGATTCCCCACTCCTCCACATGCAGCTGCTGGTGTGACCTTGGATCAGTCACAGTTCTCTCAGAGCTGTTCTGGAAAGAGCAGTTCTTGAAGGAGTTCTCTCAGCCCCACCTACCTCAGAGGGTGTCTGTTGTTGGGAGAGGAAGGGAAAGGAGATTGTAAACCACACCGAGACTCCTTTGGGTAGTGAAGGGCACTTCTACTGCTTCTTCTACTGCTCAACAGCAGCCACCCCATGAAAGGCATTGTGGTGCAGCAGTTAGAGGTTCAGAGTAGGGTCTGCAAGACCCAGGTTCAGATCCCCATCTTGCGGTGGAAGATGACTGGGTGATTTTGGACCAGTCACATACTTTCAGCCTAACCTACCTCATAGGGTTGTTGTGTAGATAAAAAGGAGGAGATAATAATGTAAGCTGCTTTAGTCCCTACTGTGGAGAAAGACCATAGTTTTCCTCAGTAGAACCTGCAGGGAGAAAGGAGACAGAAAGCTGAAGATAGAGGGGCAGATAAAGGTGGGTTGGCTGTTGGGTGGGAAGGAGATAGGGATGCCAACTCCAGATAGGGAAATTCCTGGATATTTGAGGGGTGGAGCCTGGGGATGTTGGGGATTGAGATGGGGAGGGACTTAAGACAAAGATAATGCCATAGACTCCACCCTCCAAAGCAGCCATTTCCTCCAGGGGAACTAATGTTGCCAACCTCCAGATGAGTACTGGAGATCTCCTGGAATTACAACTGATCTCTAGATGACAGAGATCAGTTCCCCAAGAGAAAATGACTGCTTTGAAGGGTAGAGTTTATGGTATTATACTTATATTTATGAGGTCATTTCCAAGCTCAAACCTCATCCTCCCAAGGCTCCACCCCCAAATCCCCAGGAATCTCCTAAAATGGAACTGGCAACCATAAGAGGAACTGATCTCTGTATCTGGCCAATTCATTGTGATCCCTGGAGAGTGGCTGCTGCCTCTGCTGCTGTGGGGAGGAGGAAGTAGGTGGGATGCTGCAATCTGTGGTTTCATGACTGTAACCTCATCCTGTGAAAATTAAAGGAGGTTTCTGTTGAACATTCCTTCCTGCATTTCTTCTTATTATTATTATTATTCTGCTTCTTTTCTGCTGGCTCATCCCTCCTTCGGTGGCAGCCAGCTTTGAAATCTCCCATGTGGGACTGCACAGGGCAACACAGATGAAAACAGGGTTTACTTACCAGTAACTGTTGTTCATCCAGTTGTCCTGTGCAGGCACACATGGGATCCGCGCATATGCAGGCCTGCCGCGGAAGATTTTTTTTCTAGCTTGACAACTAGTGGGAGGAGCTTCCCCTGTGCACGAATGGCAGCGCTTCCCTCCAATGAGGTGCTATAAAGGGGAAAGCTCCACACACACACCCTCAGTTCTCCCGCAGCCACCACGAGCCTTATATACTGTTAAATATAAAGAGAGAGACACTCTCACGTTTTGCTTTAATGGCTCATGCAGGGCAGGAGGGAGGGATGTGTGCCTGCACAGGACAACTGGATGAACAACAGTTACTGGTAAGTAAACCCTGTTTTCATCTGCGTTGCCCTGTGCAGTCCCACATGGGAGATTTCAAAGCTGGCTGCCACCGAAGGAGGGATGAGCCAGCAGAAAAGAAGCAGAATAATAATAATAATAAGAAGAAGTGCAGGAAGGAATGTTCAACAGAAACCTCCTTTAATTTTCACAGGATGAGGTTACAGTCATGAAACCACAGATTGCAGCACTGCCGAACCAAAAGGAACACCATTATGCACCTGTGAATCCACGCAGAAGTGCTTCACAAAAGTGTCAGGCGATGACCAAGTGGCCGCCTTACAAATGTCCTCTAACTACACCCCCTTTAGAAAAACCACAGACATAGAGAGAGAACGTGTAGAGTGAGCCTTCATTTGCAGGGGGCATGGAACACCTGCAGACTGATAAGCTAGTCTAATGGCTGATGTAATCCACCGGGGTATAGTCTGGGATGAGGCTGACCTCCCCTTAGAGTGGTCAGCATAACATAAAAATAATCTCGAAGTAACCCTGAATGGTCTTGTTCTACAGATGTAGTATAACAGTGCCCTTCGCACATCTAAAGTGTGCAGAGCTGTCTCAGACTCTGATGTAGGATTTGGGTAAAAAAACTGGGAGTGAGACCTCCTGGGCTAGATGAAACTTTGAGACAACCTTGGGGAGGAAATGCACGCTGGGTCTAAGCACCACCCTGTTTGGAAAAAACTGAATGAAAGGAGCATCCACTTGAAGAGCTGCCAGCTCACTAACCCTTCTTGTGGACATAACAGCAACCCAAAACGCTGTTTTCCATGACAGATAGGGAACCAGGCAGGTTGACATACGTTCAAAAGGAGGTCCCGACAACTGCTTTAAAACTAAAGATAAGGACCATTGTGGAACCACCACAGGTATCGGAGGGTACAGATTAATCAGACCCTTCAAAAATGAGCATGACACCATGTGAGAGAAAAGGGATGTGCCCTCTAATGGAACATGGTAAGCTGAAATTGCTGCCAAATAAACTTTAACTGATGAATTTGATAAACCCTTATGCTTTAGCAATAACAGGAAGTCCAACACAAAATGCAGGGCACAAGTGCTGGGATTCACATCCCTCTGTCTAGCCCATCGGGAGAAACAGGCCCATTTGGCCGCATAGGACGCCCTTGTGGAAGGTTTCTTGGCATTCAGAAGTACACTTAGGACTGACTCAGAGTACCCGCTGTAATCGGTAACAGAAGCCAAGCTGTCAACTGCAGCGACTCCGGATCTAGAGGGACCCCCAGTCCTTGAGGCAGCCAGCCCCAGGGCACTTCCAGGTGTATGTATCGACCCTGGGAGCGATACAACAGAACGTGAAACCATGTTTGCCTTGGCCAAAATGGTGCGATGAGAATGCAGTGAGCATTGTCTGCCATCAGTTTTTTTTGAATAAGTTTTTATTTTATTTTATTTAAACAAACAAACAAACCAAACAAATATAACAATCAAATTCAGCAACGACAGCAATGCAGAACACATAGTAGTACAGTGGCGTACTGTAAGCAATTGGGTAAGTTACATGTTATTAAACACCTCAAGATATTTAGAAGGAACTTTATATTTAGAAGAGTCAACATTAAAGACATATTCTAGAAAAGGTAGCCATTTCAATTGATATTTTGATTTAGTATTAGACTGGTTATTATTGGCAATTAAATCAGATAGCTTGTCCATGGCATCATAATCCCATATCTTTAGTCTCCACAGAGATAACAATAATTTGTTAGAAGATTTCCAACTACTTGCAATTACAACTTTTGCAGCTGTCAGTAATACTGATATGAGGTCTTGCTTAAGTTTAGGTATAGATTGGGAAGTTTCGGACCATAAGTCTAACAGTATTAGCTCAGGTTGCATCGGGATGAAGTAACCTGTAATGTTTTTAATGGATAACACTACCTTAGACCAAAATTGCTGTACAAAAACACAAGACCACCAGCAATGTAAATATGATCCTCTTTCTCCGCACAATCTCCAGCACAATGGGGTATTTGTGTTGGAAATCCTATGAAATCTTAATGGTGTAAGATACCATCTGGTAATGAGTTTATAGTTTTGGAATTGTATGTTTAGAGAATGTGATCTAATAGATGGTGAGGACCATATGTCTTCCCAGTCTGCAGACAATAAAGTAGTTTCAATGTCCTTTTGCGAAGCTTTCTAATACTGAAGTGAGTTTTTTGATTGAGAAGCGAGTAATTCTTGGTAAATAACGGAAATAAAGCTTTTAAATGATGTATGATTGTGCTTTAAAAGGTTTTCAAAATTGGTAAGTGGTCTACTAAGATTAGAATTTTTTTGAGTGCATCAACCATGTGTGCCATCAGTTTTGATACTACCCTCCCGATTAGGGGCAGGGGAGGGAAAGCATACAGAAAAAGGGCTGACCAACTGAGTTGAAACGCATCCCCCAAGCTGCGGGGGTCTGATCCCGCCCTGGAACAAAACAGCGGCATCTTGGCGTTGAGACTGGTTGCAAACAGATCTAGGGTCGGAACCCCCCACATTTTGAAAACTGGATGCAGAGCATCATGAGACAGGGACCATTCGTACTTGGAGTCTGCTATTCTGCTCAACTGGTCTGCCAGCACATTGCTTTTGCCCGCGATGTGGGTCGCTTGAAGAGCCACCTTGTGGTGTGTGGCCCACTTCCAGATGGCCTCCACCTCCCTTCACAGGGAGAGGGACACCGTGCCCCCCTACATGTCCACATAATACATTGCTGTGGTGCCTTCTAGAGAGACCCATTAACAGCCTGGCTGCAGCATTCTGCACCAGTTGCAGCTTCCGGATTTGCAGCAAAGGCAGCCCCATGTAGAGAGCGTTGCAGTAGTCTAACCTCGAGGTGACCATCGCATGGATCACTGTGGCCAGGTCATCACGGTCGAGGTAGGGGACCAACTGCCGTGCCTGCCACAGATGGAAAAAGGCGGACTTGACAGTGGCTGCCACCTGGGCCTCCATTGTTAATGCAATGGCTTGCCTCTTTTCTCCAAGGTCGGGGACAGAGGGTGGCGATGGGGGGGCAGCAGTCCCAGAGGCGCTCTCTTGAATGTGGGGTGCCTCAGGGGGCGGTGCTGTCCCCGATGTTGTTTAACATCTACATGCGCCCCCTCGCCCAGATTGCCAGGAGGTGTGGGCTTGGGTGTCATCAATATGCAGATGACACCCAGCTCTATCTGATGTTGGACGGCCAGTCGGACTCTGGTCCTGATGACCTCTCGCGGGCATTACAAGCCGTGGCTGGATGGCTCAGGCTGAGTCGGTTGAAACCAAACCCGGCAAAGACGGAGATCCTGGGCGTGGGTCGGATCGGCCGGGAGTTGGGACACCCTCTCCCGACCTTTGGCGGGACACCATTGGTGCCTACGCGGGAGGTTAGGAGCTTGGGTGTGCTCCTGGACTCCTCGTTAACGATGGAGGCCCAGGTGGCAGCCACTGCCAGGTCAGCCTTTTACCATCTGCGGCTGGCCAGGCAGTTGGCTCCCTATCTCGGCCGGGAAGACCTGGCCACTGTGATCCATGCGACGGTCACCTCGAGGCTGGACTACTGTAACGCTCTCTACTTAGGGCTGCCTTTGTC
>NW_015159745.1:290889-302323 GCF_001447785.1 Gekko japonicus
GGCCAGGGTCCGGCCTACTTAAGGGACCGCCTCTCCCCGTATGTTCCCCCAAGAGCACTGAGGTCGGGGAATTTCCATCGCCTGGAGATTCCAGGCCCCCGGGAAGCAAAGTTGGCCCAAACCAGGGCCAGGGCGTTTTCGGTGGCGGCTCCCACCTGGTGGAATGAGCTCCCGGAAGAGACTCAGGCCCTGCGGGACCTAGTGCAGTTCCGCAGGGCCTGCAAGACTGAGCTCTTCCGCCAGGCCTTTGAGGGGGAGCCGCTGCCGCCATTATACCACCAATGATGTTACAACCATCTGCCCTGCATAGTAGGGGCAGATGTCGCCCTAACATAGCTGGGGAAACACTCTTCCTGGCGCTTCTGCAGTGAATAACTTGACCGCCAGTTTGGGATGTCGTCCATCTTGGATTGTAGGAAGTGGTATGTAATTTATGAGAGCACCAAATTTTATGTTAGATATCTGTTTTTTACTATGTAGTTGTATGTATATTTTAATTGCGGCATGGCCGCCTGTTAGCCGCCCCGAGGTGAATATTGGATGGGGCGGGATATAAATCCCAAAAATAAATAAATAAATATAAATAAATAATGTGGAGTCCAGGAGAACCCCCAAACTCCGAACCCCAGACGCTGGCACCAAAGGCACCCTGTCAAAGGTCGGGAGAGGGAGCCCCAACCCCACCCCAGCCCGACTCAGGCCCAGGACCTCCGTCTTCACCGGGTTTAGTTGCAATCGGCTCAGCTGGAGCCAACCAGCCACAGCCTCTAATGCCCGATTAAGGTCATCGGGACTCGAGCCCGACCGGCCACCCAGCATCAGATAGAGCTGGGTATCTGCATATTGATGACACCCAAGCCCATAGCTCTGGGCAATCTGGGCAAGGGGGCGCATATAGATATTAAATAGCATCAGGGACAACACTGCTCCTTGTGGTACCCCACACTCAAGGGGATACCTACGGGAGCGCTGGTCCCCGACAGCTACCCTTTGTCCTCGACCTTGCAGGAAAGAGGCAAACCATTGAAGGGCAAGCCCCTGAATCCCCACGTCGGCGAGGCGGTGGGTCAGCAACTGGTGGTCGACCATGTCAAACGCGGCCGACAGATCAAACAACACCAGCGCCGCCACACCACCTCGATCCAGATGCCTTCGGAGATCGTCAGTCAGGGCGACCAAAGCCATCTCAGTTCCATGGCCCGGGCGGAAACCGGACTGGAAGGGATCTAAGACTGAAACCTCCTCCAGGAAGCTTTGTAACTGTAACGCCACCGCCCTCTCTAGAAGTTTGCCCAGATCGGGCAAATTGGACACTGGCCCAGATAGGGCAAATTGGACACCGGCAGACACCACGCTCTATAAGCAAACAACATGGTCTTGCGGTAGATACATTCTCCCAGTGTCTGAATTTAAAACAGCCCCGATAAAAGGCATCACCCGTTGGGGCTGTAAACGGGATTTTTTTCCCCAGTTGATATTTAAACCTAGTTTGCGGCAGACTGATGTTGCTAAAGTCAACTGAGCTTTCAAGCCTTCTGCAGTCTGAGCTGTGAATAACCAGTCATCTAGATAAGGAAAAATAGAACACCCCTGTGATCTCAAGGATGCTACCACCACGGACATGCATTTGGTGAATAGCCGTGGAGCCATACTGAGTCCAAATGGAAGCTCTCGGAACTCATACGTCTCCCTTTGAACGTGGAAGCGTAAGTATTTGGTGTGGCTGTCATGTATACGGATGTGGAAGTAGGCATCTTGCAGATCAAGTACAGCAAACCACATGCCCACCTCCAGAAAATGACCAATCGTCTGGAGCGATAACATCCTAATTTTTTTAACCTTTAAGAAAACATTCAGATCCCTTAGATCAAGAATTAGACAGGAGCCCCCGTCTCTCTTATTTATTGAAAAGAAACGAGAATAAAACCCAGGACCTGAAAAAGGCAACTCCAAACGAAATACAGCCCCTTTATCCATTAACATTTTTAAAGACAATTGTGCACAAGCAGAATCTGAACCATAACAATGAGAGTGTGCTTCCCCCGGCAGCAAACGCAGGGGAGGCAAGGCTTGGAACTCTAATCCATAACCCGTTTCAACAATTGACAGGACCCACTTATCATTGGTCACAGCCTCCCATTCCATAAGGAACGAGGAAAGCCCCTCCCCAAACCAAGAAGGGAGTCAGAAGCTAGATTTACCCTGCCGATCCACATCCCTGGGGGAGTGCTGACTAGGATTAGCCCCTTTAGCCCTGCTGCCTGTATTTCTTTGAGGCGGAAACTGCTGCTGCGGGGCAAAACCTCGGTGCGGCAGATACTTGTTGTAGTGTTGAAAATACTGCTGAGGTTGATAGTTGCAAGAGGAATAGAACCGAGGCTGGAACCGCTGTCGGTAAGGCTGGGATGACGATGGAGTCGAAGTGATCCCGAATGATCTAGCCATTTGCTTTAGTTTCTTCTTTTGTGGCAGGAAGTTGTCAGTCGACTCCGAAAACAGGGACCCTCCCTCGAACGGCAGGTCTTCTACTCTGTTCCGAGTATCCTGGGGAAGTGCTGTGTTCCGCATCCATGCATGACGTCTGAGAACAACAGCCGAAGCGACTGCCCTCGCTGCAGTGTCTGCTGAGTGCTCACTGGCGCCGAGTTGTTGTCTTATCAGCTCCGACAAAATCACGTTGGCTAGGGAGCGCTGATCTGGTGGCAAACGATCCACAAATACAGACAGCTTCTCTTCCAGGAAGACTGAATATGCAGACATCACGGCTTGGTAGTTGGAGATTTTGAAAGACAAAGCCACAGAAGCATATGATTTTTTACTAACCGCTTCAATTTTCATGCCCTCTCTATCAGAAGGGGTAGTGATAGTCCCAGCCCTATATTTCCCCTGCATCTCCTCCACTACCAGTGAAGAAGGTGCGTAAAAAGGAATTGGCAGTTATCCTGCCTAACTCTGTACATATACTCCAGCTTCCTGGATGTAGCAGGACTGGATGCAGGTTTCCTCCAGATCTCCTTTGCCTCATCTAGGAAAACATCCACAACTGGGATTGCCACACCAGCTGCAGCTGCGCTTCATATTTTCCCTAAAATTTTATTCTTAGGCTTTGCATTTGTAGGCATAACATCAAAGTCCAATGCCTTAGCCATCCCCTACAATTGTGCTGAGTCAAATCTTAAGTCCTCTGTGTCAGCTATGCTGCCATGGGGGGTGGGGAGTTCATTCTGTGTCTTGGTAATTGCTGTTGCATTCCTATCTCTGCTGTTCTGCCTGTGCTGAAATGCTTGTCTCTACAGATGTGCAGGAGGAGGTTGTGTTGGAGGTAGTATTGTCTGGAAGTCTCCTATGTACTGTGGGAGGGTAGCTAATTGGCCCATACCATGGGGGGGGGGGGGCATACGAATGCCCTATATCCTATTATGCTCAATGGGTTGCCGCCATTCTTAACAGTGCCCGTGTTACCGCATCTATAGCTTTGCAATAAAAGTATAACCGTTCCTGAATGCGTGTACTTCGTTGTAAGCTGTGGGTTCTGACATTTTCTTTCCCTGTTAGGGGTTCCATAGGGGCAGCTGGTTCCAGAGGTGGAGCCTCGTTCAGTTCCAGAGCTAATCATCTGGAACCATTGGTTCTGGTACCCACTGAGGGATTGATTCCTCATTGGGGTCTGGGGCATAAGGGTCATAGGGTGGCTCCCCAAAGGGCATCTCCTTATCAACCCCCACTTCAGTTTGGTCAGTGACCCATTCCGGGAGTCTCTAGCCTGGCGGGCATCTCCCGTAGGCACACAACGCCTCTTAGGTGACTCAATTGTAGGCATATATACTGGAGAAGGGGTCCTAGCCTCCTCAGAGGGGGGGGGGAGGCAGAACATCGTCCTCCCGTTCGGGCTCACATTTGTGAGACGATTTGTGCTTGGACTTGTCTCAGTGTTTCTTTGAGACTGGCTCTGAAGCTGTGGGGGTTGCCAGCAGCGATGTAGGCAAAGGGCGCTTTCTGCCGGGGTCTGACCTGGTAGGCGACAGAGGGCACATCTCCACTACAGACCTAAGCCCGTTCAACAGTCAAGGTTTCCCTTCAGGGAAAAACAGATATTTAAGAACGAGTGGTCTCTAATGCTCTGCTTGTCATTATGGCCAGAGGAAACCATGGTTGTAGTAATACTTTGTGAAGGGAGGCCCAATAATTGCTTGTGGGGGTTGCCATGTCAGACTATCATGAAAAAGTATCATAGTTCTACAGTAGTGTTTGTCTTTCTTCCTAAAAATCTGAGTCCAGTTAAGTTTCTTTTTCCCTACCCCTCTGCTTCCCCCCCCCCCCCCCTCCTCCCCCCCCCCCCCCGTTTCTAATAACAGCATCAGACTGGGCCACGGACACCTTTTGAAATGCTTCCTGTCATGTTATCAATCAGATATGTATATTTACAGTCTTTCATTAAATTAGAGTGTACATTTCATCCTTCCTCCTTGGAATATTAATGTTGTTTTGGATAAAATGCTATGTGAATATTCATGAGGTGGAGAAAAATCAATCCCTACGCTTGAATGTTGTCACGTTCAGCAGTAATCAAGCATGCTATTAAAAAACTACACTGTGACATCAAATGTGTATTGATTATCAAAGGGATGATTTGCAAGGTCTCTCTCTCTCTCTCTGTCACACTCACACTCCCTCCCTTGCTTTTGAGAAGCAAGGGTTCATGCTCAAATTTGCTATCAGGCTGGGGTAAGCAGTTAATTCAAGACAAATGTTGGAGACATAATATTTAACTCCACCCTCTGAGGACAATGCATCCTTTGGGGAGCTAGTTTGGTGTCAAGAAGGGTGCCATACTACAACCTTTTGCTTTGTGTATGGGGAAAAAACAAATTGCAAAGGGAACATACAACTAGTTTGAAAGTGAGTTGGTAAGACACAGCCCACAAGCTGCTTTAAGGTGGAGAAATTTCAGCAGCAAAGTCATCAACCAGTAGTTTCTACTGTTCCCAACAACACTGTAATGCAACTCCTGTTCTCTTCGAGTAGCATCATCTATCACTATTGGTAGGGCCATGTTGTGCCCTGATTAACTTTTTGTTGTGAACATTCCTGGCAGTTCACCTGCTCCTTTTTTAAAATCTAGTATTGGAACCTGTTCTCTCCTACGGAGTCATTCCAGCCAGCTAGGCCTGTTCCCTACTGACATTTTCTGCAAAGAAAATTTGAAGTCTCCCAATAACAGTTCAGATGAGAGCACAGTTTGTAATATTTCTCCACAAAACCAGGCGAAATTCACCAATGACTGCCCAGATCCAAAGGTTTGCCCAATAGCAGAAAGGATCGTAATTTGAGCCCAATTGTATCTGGCCCCAATAGTAAATACACATATAAAAATAAAGACACCCATTGGCGCTCGGCCTTCCTTGTAGTCCAACTCTCACAGCCATACATTACTACTGGGAATACCACTGCTTTGACCATATGGACCTTTGTTGGCAGAGTGATGTCTCTACTTTTTATTGTGCTGTCTAGGTTTGCCATCGCTTCCCTCCCAAGTGTCAGATTCCACAGCCAACAACTGAGTACACACTTATCAGAAAGGTTATACTTCATTGCAGAGCTATAGATGCAGTAACAAAGTCATTGTTAAGAATGGTGTCGCCCCTACAAGTATAATGGGATATAGGGTATTCGTATGCACCCCCCCTTCCTTAGGCCAATTACCCACATTCCCGCATGCGGGAGAAGGAGCCCCAGGCCGTTAGAGCTGAAGCTGGGAACCGAAAGCACTCCCACGGTTCCTTGAATCCCAGACACTACACACCACCTGCAAGGCCATAGATAAGCAAATGTTACAGAAGCAAAGAAAGAATGCAGCCGTACTTGGTACACAGGGCAAGCAAGCATCCCACCCCCAGCCATTATGGCAGCATAGATGACATTCTGCCCTCTCAAAAACCAGCTTCTCCCATCCAGTCCGGGAGGTCTCCCGGTCATTCCGGGAAATCTCCCAGTTTGTCCGGGAAGTCGCTATGGAACTTCCGCAACAACCAAGGGGCCCGAATATCCCCTACTTCCACCCACTCAAGGTGCTGGGAACCAAAATCCAGCCATTCAACCAAATACAACAATTTCCCACGTTTAATCTTAGAGTCCAAAATCCTAGAGATCTCATAATGTTCCTCGCCCTCAATCAAGATAGGAGGGGGCACCAGCTGCGACGAACGCCAGGGACTTGAACCAGAATCCCATTTTAGGAGGCTGAAATGAAATACAGAATGAAGGTTTCTCAAGTTTTTAGTTAGATCTAAATCCACAGCCACATCATTGATCACTCTTTTCACCTTGAAAGGACCAAGGTATTTCCAACCAAATTTCCGGATAGGTCGTAAGACCTTAATGTTTTTTGTAGTCACATACACAGAGTCCCCAGGCTTCAGAGCCCACCCCTCCACCCTTCTCTTGTCAGCCTGACTCTTGCACGCCTCCTTGGCAGCATTCAAAGTCTTGCAAAGGAGCGGCCACGACTCCTTTAACCGTTGACACCATTGAGCTGCATCCCCCGGTCCCAAGTCAGTGTTCTCTTCCAGGAAAGGTACAGGCGGGCTATCATAGCCATACAAAGCCTTAAACGGGGACAGTCCGATAGAGGAATGGCAAGTGTTGTTATAACAGAATTCGGCCAGGGGCAGCAGATCAACCCAATCATCCTGTTGATAATTGGTGAAGCAATTTTTATTCCAAACAATCCCCATTCTTCAAAACCAAAAACTTTTTAAGGAATTGGAGCAAGCGTTATCAAAATTCATTTGGGAAGACAAGAGACCCAGAATAAAACTGAAAGCTCTCCAAGATACTAATTGGAATCTTTATTATAAAGCAGCTGCATTGACGTGGATTAAAGATTGGGTCACATTGGAAGATAAGAGAACACTAAAACTGGAAGGCCACGACCTTCAGTTAGGGTGGCATGCATTCTTATGGTCCATAAATATTTCAAGCAGCACTGGATACGGGCATCTCTAATGAAAGTATGGGAAAACATACATAAGCGCTTTTATATAAAAATTTCAAAATTGACGGTTCCACTAGAAGCCATTACGCTCCCAAATGCGTACCAGGAAGAAGTACCAAGAAGGTATTTGGATATATTGGACTCCGAAGATTGTTTGAAACTATTAGAAGATCTACCATGGTGGCAAAGAGCGCAAATAGAATCCAGATTTACTAAAGACAAGAGAATTGGATTTTATAAACACCTTATAGAGATTGAAAAGATTATGACATCTATGGACCAGAAGCTTTTACGAAGACTTTATGTGTTGTTACTTGATGATTTAATGGTGGATGAAATAGTAAAAGGGAATATGATTCAATGGGGGCAGAATATTGGGCGTGCTATTAAATTTGAGCCAGTGGGATCAAATATGGAAGAAAAATATTAGGATTACGAAAGCTATTTCGTATAAAGAAAATATATACAAAATGTTTTATAGATGGTATGTAACACCTGAAAGGTTAGCTAAAATTGACCCAAAATGTTCTAATAAGTGTTGGAAATGTGAAAATAAGGTTGGCTCATTTTACCACATGTGGTGGCATTGTGAAAGATCTAAGAAATATTGGGTAATGGTACACAAAATCTTGCAAAAGGTATTAGGGACTGTAGTACCATTTACACCAGAGGCTTTGATGTTGAATATTCTACCTGATAGTTCTAACAAAGATGATCGCTATTTGATTGTTTTTTTAACTACGGCTGCAAGAATTCTCTATGCAAAATATTGGAAATTACTGGAGATACCAACAAAATGAGAACTTGTAAACAAAATCTTGGAGGCTGTGGAATTGGACAAATTGACTTTATTGATAAAAGGTGCAACAGATACGACATTTGAGAATACTTGGTCACGGTTTTATAACTGGTATGACAAACATATGTAGGCAAGCTTGCAAGAGACAGACCAATAGTTTACTAAATGAAATATATACCTGTTAAGATGATAGAGACAGAAAAGTTGCTTACACAGTTCATGAGAAATTGTTATTAAGGCGGAATAGGTATTAGTATAAATATTGGTAGAATTAAGAATAACCTCCATGTATTTGTTTGTATGTTAGTATGTATGTATATGTATGTATATGTTATGATTGTTTGAGTATTTTATGTGGAAAATGCAATAAAATCCTGCCCCTTTGGGGGCAGTTAAAAAAAAAGATAATTGGTGAAGCAACGAAGATATTGCTCCAAAGTCTGATTAACCTGTTCGGTCTGACTGTCAGTCTCTGGGTGATAGGCGCTGCTCAAGCCCTGTTCCACCCCCATCAGTTTCATCAGCTCCCCCCAAAACCGGGAAACGAATTGGGTTCCCCTGTCGAACACCACTTTGGCCGGGAGCATGTGCAGATGGACTATGTGCCAAAGGAATGCTTTGGCCAAGTGCTTTTGTCATGGGCAGGGAGGTAAACGGAATGAAGTGTGCCTGTTTGGAAAATAAATCCACTACCACCCAAATGACAGTCATTGACTTGCTTGGTGGGAGATCCATAATAAAGTCCATGGATATCACCTCCCAGGGCCGGCTCGGAGTTGGATGAAGGTGTAACAAACCCAGGGGTTTCCACGCCCGGGGCTTACTAATTGCACAGATTTGACAAGACTTGACAAATGAAGATAAATCCTTTCGCATTTGCGGCCACCAGAATTTCTCTCACAATAATAAATCATAACATCTTCTCTAGGTGATCAGCCCATTACTATTATTTTTTTCTCTGCAAAGCCCACTCTAAAAATCAAACTCAGTCTCATTCAACATTTAAATAAATCTTGGATTCCCATTAACACTTATTTTTTTACACTGATTACATTCTAATTGTTTTATCATTTTTAGGCCCATCTTAATTGTCCAGATATATTTATACAATTTATACTTCTAACAATTTCAATTACATAATTTTTAGGTTTGTCTTCAAATTAACTGCTTTAGATCAAAAACCATACCAAAATACTACTATACATTCCACCAAATTTTCTATATGTTATCTTTAAGAATATCAAGAATTTTCCTAAACACATAATTTCTATAACATTCTACTAGAGCTTTCCACTAAATACAATTAATGGTTAATGATTTATGGGTATATAAAACAAGTATCAATATAACCAATCTTGATCAATTACCGCAGAAAAACCATTCTCAGACCCAGTCTTATTTAACATTTAAGTAAATCTTAAATTTCCATTAACACTTAATCTCGTGTACACTATAAATGTCCACGTGTATTTATACAATTTACCTCTGACAATTTTATTTATGCAATTTTTAAATTAGTCTTAAACTGTTAACATTTGCTGTAAAATAAAAGCAGAGTCCATATTAACCAATTAAAATCAATAACCAAACAAAAGTGCTTCCCACTCCAGACTTGTTTATAAAGACTTAAGTCTCTCTTTTCTTCTTCTGGGACCTTCTTTTCACAAATACTGTGGATCTATGCCTTTTATTTTGTAGACAGCAGGGCATGCTTGTAGAGCGTATTCTCTGTATTCAATTCTTGAATAGGTTGAAGATTCCATAGATTCTTTTACATCTTCTTTCTGGAGTGTTTTTCCCTTCACAGCTTTGATGCGTTCTCCACTTACTTGCCTTTTAGTGAGTTTATTAAAGTCCTCTACAGAAAAATTTTCTTCTTCTTTTAATATAAAAGTCATTCAATGAAATGCATTCTCATGCCCGGGGTTTTGGTCAATATCTTGAAAAGTTAGAGGTTGCAGTTCCTTTATTTCGCTTGTCACTTGTGTTGGCTTATTTTCTCTTTTATCTAGTAACGCGTCAAATGCTATTTGTACAGCTGAAGTAATTGAATCAAAAATTAAAGATTTAAATTCCTCCACAGACATCTGGGCTAAGTTAGTAGCTGCAACGCTTTCCATACAGACATCCTCCGGCATTGTTTTACCTATGACTTGTTTGTCCATTTTAATATAATAGCAAAAGCCAACTCAGTTTGTTGAACCACCAATCTCTACAGTTAGTTTTCAATGTTTCTCAATGATGACAGCAATCCCAGAACAAACGTCTGTAGCAGACATATTTACCAGCCTGGAAACGTTCAACAAAAATCAGCTGCTTTACCGTTTTGCAATGGTACAGTGGAGTCTGCACAGAATAAGCTTCAAAGCTCCAACAAGGAGGCTGGTATTATGGGAAACAGTTAAACTGTTTCTCTTTATGAAGTCTGTGTATAAATCCACTAGATTATTTCAGTCCGAAAGCCAAAGATTTATTTGTTCAGATTTATATTCCAAAGCAAAGCAATGTTAGAAACTCAAACAGCAATCTCCTCTTGCCCCAAGATCTAGCACAGTGATTCTTTGTTGTCTCATAGTAGCCACTTCACGAGAGAAAGGGGGGGGGATTCCACCCTTTCTTTTCTTGTCCTTTAAAAAAAAAATTAAAGGGGCTTTTCCAAACAATCAGTAAATTCTTCGATGTTGCTTTAATAATTACTCATGATAGATGTCTTCATCAGTGGTGAGAATGAGGCTCAAAGTTACTCTCTTTAAAATCGGCCAATCATGTCTTTTCGCTCAATGTCTGCCAAAGAGCGATCTCCCACAGGTCCTCGATTCGGGACGATCTGGAGTCTTCTTGCACAGCACCGTGTGCGAGGGTCCTCAGATCAAGTCCCCTGCGATGAGCCTCCCTCCTGGAAGGCTGGTTGGGATCCAGACGACTCTGGATCCACAACTAAACATAAGAACATAAGAGAAGCCAATGTTGGATCAGGCTAATGGCCCATCTAGTCCAACACTCTGTCACACAGTGGCCAAAAAGACCAGGTGTCATCAGAAGGTCCAGCACTGAGGCCAGGACACTAGAAGACATCAACTGTTGCCCCCCCCCCGCACTAGGAATACAGAGCATCACATGCCCCAGAATCCCTATCTATTTATTTATTTTTATTTTATTTATTTTATTCAATTTATACCCCGCCCTCCCCGCAATGCGGGCTCTATACCTTGTGGCTAAGAGCCACCAATGGACCTCTGCTCCATATCCTTATTCTAATAGGAAGAGTATTTTTCTCTGTGCAGATACTTATTTCCACCAGCAGGGGACTCACTCTCCCCCAACAGCTTTTCCTACATAGTCAGTAGACTTCCTGGGTTTGTAGAAAAATCCAAAAACTAAAAAAAATCCCTTCAGGGACGGCTGAATTCCCCCCAAAACCTTTTGAAATGGCCTCTGCAAGGATCTAACTCCAGACATCAATGGTGAGAGAGTTCAATGTTGGATTTCCTACATAGTCAGTAGACTTCCTGGGTTTGTAGAAAAATCCAAAAACTAAAAAAAATCCCTTCAGGGACGGCTGAATTCCCCCCAAAACCTTTTGAAATGGCCTCTGCAAGGATCTAACTCCAGACATCAATGGTGAGAGAGTTCAATGTTGG